>NW_028124576.1:0-71000 GCF_965194825.1 Balaenoptera physalus
AGTTTTCAGCCTGGGAAGCAGGGCCTCAAGTAAGTGTGCCAACAGAGTGCCCTCCTTTAGAGCCAGCTGAGAAACTGAGGCAAGGCTGAATCTACCCGCTTACAACGAAATGTTTCTCTTCAAAATAGCAGATGTTTCTACCAAACGCCAGCAGCTCCTCTCCCTCAGAATGCTGTTTCTGTGTACATTAGGGAAAGACACTATGGTCCCCAGCTTAGAACGGGTCTTTTCCCAGGTGGTTTCCTCCATGAAAGAGTCAGAAAGGCTGATCTCAAAAAATCGGCCTGCACATCCTTGAATCCTTGGTGTAGGGGAGTTCTGAGCCAATGTGCCACCTAAGGAATGAAAGCAAAATTTTCAGCCTGGGAAGCAGGGCCTCAAGTAAGTCTGCCAACAGTGTGCCCTCCTTTAGAGCCAGCTGAGAAAATGTGGCCAGGCTGATCTACCCGCTTACAACGAAATGTTTCACTTCAGAATAGGAGATTTTGCTACCAAACGCCAGCAGCCCCTTTCCCTCAACGTGCTGTTTCTGTGTAGACTAGGGAAAGACACCATGGTTCCCAGCTTAGAACGGCTCTTTTCACTGTTGGTTTCCCCCATGAAAGAGCCAGAGGTGCTGACCTTAACTAATCGGGCTGCACATCCCTGAATCCTAGGGGTAGGGCAGTTCTGAGCCAATGTGCCACCTATGGAGAAAAAGCAGAGTTTTCAGCCTGGGAAGCAGGGCCTCAAGTAAGTGTGCCAACAGAGTGCCCTCCTTTATAGCCAGCTGAGAAAATGAGGCAAGGCTGAATCTACCCGCTTACAACGAAATGTTTCTCTTCAGAATAGCAGATGTTTCTACCAAACGCCAGCAGCTCCTCTCCCTCAGAGTGCTGTTTCTGTATACACTAGGGAAAGACACTATGGTCCCCAGCTTAGAACGGGTCTTTACCCAGTTGGTTTCCTCCATGAAAGAGTCAGAAAGGCTGATCTCAAAAAATCGGCCTGCACATCCCTGAATCCTTGGGGTAGGGGAGTTCTGAGCCATTGTGCCACCTAAGGAATGAAAGCAAAATTTTCAGCCTGGGAAGCAGGGCCTCAATGAGTCTGCCAACAGTGTGCCCTCCTTTAGAGCCAGCTGAGAAAATGTGGCCAGGCTGATCTACCCGCGTACAACGAAATGTTTCACTTCAGAATAGGAGATTTTGCTACCAAACGCCAGCAGCCCCTTTCCCTCAAAGTGCTGTTTCTGTGTAGACTAGGGAAAGACACCATGGTTCCCAGCTTAGAACGGCTCTTTTCACTGTTGGTTTCCCGCATGAAAGAGTCAGAAGTGCTGATCTCAACTAATCGGGCTGCACATCCCTGAATCCTAGGGGTAGGGCAGTTCTGAGCCAATGTGCCACCTAAGGAAAGAAAGCAGAGTTTTCAGCCTGGGAAGAAGGGCCTCAAGTAAGTGTGCCAATAGAGTGCCCTCCTTTATAGCCAGCTGAGAAAATGAGGCAAGGCTGAATCTACCCGCTTACAACGAAATGTTTCTCTTCAGAATAGCAGATGTTTCTACCAAACGCCAGCAGCTCCTCTCCCTCAGAGTGCTGTTTCTGTGTACACTAGGGAAAGACACTATGGTCCCCAGCTTAGAACGGGTCTTTTCCCAGTTGGTTTCCTCCATGAAAGAGTCAGAAAGGCTGATCTCAAAATATCGGCCTGCACATCACTGAATCCTTGGGGTAGGGGAGTTCTGAGCCAATGTGCCACCTAAGGAATGAAAGCAAAATTTTCAGCCTGGGAAGCAGGGCCTCAAGTAAGTATGCCAGCAGTGTGCCCTCCTTTAGAGCCAGCTGAGAAAATGTGGCCAGGCTGATCTACCCGCTTACAACGAAATGTTTCACTTCAGAATAGGAGATTTTGCTACCAAACGCCAGCAGCCCCTTTCCCTCAAAGTGCTGTTTCTGTGTAGACTAGGGAAAGACACCATGGTTCCCAGGTTAGAACGGCTCTTTTCACTGTTGGTTTCCCCCATGAAAGAGCCAGAGGTGCTGACCTTAACTAATCGGGCTGCACATCCCTGAATCCTAGGGGTAGGGCAGTTCTGAGCCAATGTGCCACCTATGGAGAAAAAGCAGAGTTTTCAGCCTGGGAAGCAGGGCCTCAAGTAAGTGTGCCAACAGAGTGCCCTCCTTTATAGCCAGCTGAGAAAATGAGGCAAGGCTGAATCTACCCGCTTACAACGAAATGTTTCTCTTCAGAATAGCAGATGTTTCTACCAAACGCCAGCAGCTCCTCTCCCTCAGAGTGCTGTTTCTGTATACACTAGGGAAAGACACTATGGTCCCCAGCTTAGAACGGGTCTTTACCCAGTTGGTTTCCTCCATGAAAGAGTCAGAAAGGCTGATCTCAAAAAATCGGCCTGCACATCCCTGAATCCTTGGGGTAGGGGAGTTCTGAGCCATTGTGCCACCTAAGGAATGAAAGCAAAATTTTCAGCCTGGGAAGCAGGGCCTCAATGAGTCTGCCAACAGTGTGCCCTCCTTTAGAGCCAGCTGAGAAAATGTGGCCAGGCTGATCTACCCACGTACAACGAAATGTTTCACTTCAGAATAGGAGATTTTGCTACCAAACGCCAGCAGCCCCTTTCCCTCAAAGTGCTGTTTCTGTGTAGACTAGGGAAAGACACCATGGTTCCCAGCTTAGAACGGCTCTTTTCACTGTTGGTTTCCCCCATGAAAGAGCCAGAAGTGCTGATCTCAACTAATCGGGCTGCACATCCCTGAATCCTAGGGGTAGGGCAGTTCTGAGCCAATGTGCCACCTAAGGAAAGAAAGCAGAGTTTTCAGCCTCGGAAGCAGGGCCTCAAGTAAGGGTGCCAATAGAGTGCCCTCCTTTATAGCCAGCTGAGAAAATGAGGCAAGGCTGAATCTACCCGCTTACAACGAAATGTTTCTCTTCAGAATAGCAGATGTTTCTACCAAACGCCAGCAGCTCCTCTCCCTCAGAGTGCTGTTTCTGTGTACACTAGGGAAAGACACTATGGTCCCCAGCTTAGAACGGGTCTTTTCCCAGTTGGTTTCCTCCATGAAAGAGTCAGAAAGGCTGATCTCAAAAAATCGGCCTGCACATCCCTGAATCCTTGGGGTAGGGGAGTTCTGAGCCAATGTGCCACCTAAGGAATGAAAGCAAAATTTTCAGCCTGGGAAGCAGGGCCTCAAGTAAGTCTGCCAACAGTGTGCCCTCCTTTAGAGCCAGCTGAGAAAATGTGGCCAGGCTGATCTATCCGCTTACAACGAAATGTTTCACTTCAGAATAGGAGATTTTGCTACCAAACGCCAGCAGCCCCTTTCCCTCAACGTGCTGTTTCTGTGTAGACTAGGGAAAGACACCATGGTTCCCAGCTTAGAACGGCTCATTTCACTGTTGGTTTCCCCCATGAAAGAGCCAGAAGTGCTGATCTCAACTAATCGGGCTGCACATCCCTGAATCCTAGGGGTAGGGCAGTTCTGAGCCAATGTGCCACCTAAGGAAAGAAAGCAGAGTTTTCAGCCTGGGAAGCAGGGCCTCAAGTAAGTGTGCCAACAGAGTGCCCTCCTTTAGAGCCAGCTGAGAAACTGAGGCAAGGCTGAATCTACCCGCTTACAACGAAATGTTTCTCTTCAAAATAGCAGATGTTTCTACCAAACGCCAGCAGCTCCTCTCCCTCAGAATGCTGTTTCTTTGTACACTAGGGAAAGACACTATGGTCCCCAGCTTAGAACGGGTCTTTTCCCAGGTGGTTTCCTCCATGAAAGAGTCAGAAAGGCTGATCTCAAAAAATCGGCCTGCACATCCTTGAATCCTTGGGGTAGGGGAGTTCTGAGCCAATGTGCCACCTAAGGAATGAAAGCAAAATTTTCAGCCTGGGAAGCAGGGCCTCAAGTAAGTCTGCCAACAGTGTGCCCTCCTTTAGAGCCAGCTGAGAAAATGTGGCCAGGCTGATCTACCCGCTTACAACGAAATGTTTCACTTCAGAATAGGAGATTTTGCTACCAAACGCCAGCAGCCCCTTTCCCTCAACGTGCTGTTTCTGTGTAGACTAGGGAAAGACACCATGGTTCCCAGCTTAGAACGGCTCTTTTCACTGTTGGTTTCCCCCATGAAAGAGCCAGAGGTGCTGACCTTAACTAATCGGGCTGCACATCCCTGAATCCTAGGGGTAGGGCAGTTCTGAGCCAATGTGCCACCTATGGAGAAAAAGCAGAGTTTTCAGCCTGGGAAGCAGGGCCTCAAGTAAGTGTGCCAACAGAGTGCCCTCCTTTATAGCCAGCTGAGAAAATGAGGCAAGGCTGAATCTACCCGCTTACAACGAAATGTTTCTCTTCAGAATAGCAGATGTTTCTACCAAACGCCAGCAGCTCCTCTCCCTCAGAGTGCTGTTTCTGTATACACTAGGGAAAGACACTATGGTCCCCAGCTTAGAACGGGTCTTTACCCAGTTGGTTTCCTCCATGAAAGAGTCAGAAAGGCTGATCTCAAAAAATCGGCCTGCACATCCCTGAATCCTTGGGGTAGGGGAGTTCTGAGCCAATGTGCCACCTAAGGAATGAAAGCAAAATTTTCAGCCTGGGAAGCAGGGCCTCAAGTAAGTCTGCCAACAGTGTGCCCTCCTTTAGAGCCAGCTGAGAAAATGTGGCCAGGCTGATCTACCCGCTTACAACGAAATGTTTCACTTCAGAATAGGAGATTTTGCTACCAAACGCCAGCAGCCCCTTTCCCTCAACGTGCTGTTTCTGTGTAGACTAGGGAAAGACACCATGGTTCCCAGCTTAGAACGGCTCTTTTCACTGTTGGTTTCCCCCATGAAAGAGCCAGAGGTGCTGACCTTAACTAATCGGGCTGCACATCCCTGAATCCTAGGGGTAGGGCAGTTCTGAGCCAATGTGCCACCTAAGGAGAAAAAGCAGAGTTTTCAGCCTGGGAAGCAGGGCCTCAAGTAAGTGTGCCAACAGAGTGCCCTCCTTTATAGCCAGCTGAGAAAATGAGGCAAGGCTGAATCTACCCGCTTACAACGAAATGTTTCTCTTCAGAATAGCAGATGTTTCTACCAAACACCAGCAGCTCCTCTCCCTCAGAGTGCTGTTTCTGTATACACTAGGGAAAGACACTATGGTCCCCAGCGTAGAACGGGTCTTTACCCAGTTTGTTTCCTCCATGAAAGAGTCAGAAAGGCTGATCTCAAAAAATCGGCCTGCACATCCCTGAATCCTTGGGGTAGGGGAGTTCTGAGCCAATGTGCCACCTGAGGAATGAAAGCAAAATTTTCAGCCTGGGAAGCAGGGCCTCAAGTAAGTCTGCCAACAGTGTGCCCTCCTTTAGAGCCAGCTGAGAAAATGTGGCCAGGCTGATCTACCCGCTTACAACGAAATGTTTCACTTCAGAATAGGAGATTTTGCTACCAAACGCCAGCAGCCCCTTTCCCTCAACGTGCTGTTTCTGTGTAGACTAGGGAAAGACACCATGGTTCCCAGCTTAGAACGGCTCATTTCACTGTTGGTTTCCCCCATGAAAGAGCCAGAAGTGCTGATCTCAACTAATCGGGCTGCACATCCCTGAATCCTAGGGGTAGGGCAGTTCTGAGCCAATGTGCCACCTATGGAGAAAAAGCAGAGTTTTCAGCCTGGGAAGCAGGGCCTCAAGTAAGTGTGCCAACAGAGTGCCCTCCTTTATAGCCAGCTGAGAAAATGAGGCAAGGCTGAATCTACCCGCTTACAACGAAATGTTTCTCTTCAGAATAGCAGATGTTTCTACCAAACGCCAGCAGCTCCTCTCCCTCAGAGTGCTGTTTCTGTATACACTAGGGAAAGACACTATGGTCCCCAGCTTAGAACGGGTCTTTACCCAGTTGGTTTCCTCCATGAAAGAGTCAGAAAGGCTGATCTCAAAAAATCGGCATGCACATCCCTGAATCCTTGGGGTAGGGGAGTTCTGAGCCATTGTGCCACCTAAGGAATGAAAGCAAAATTTTCAGCCTGGGAAGCAGGGCCTCAATGAGTCTGCCAACAGTGTGCCCTCCTTTAGAGCCAGCTGAGAAAATGTGGCCAGGCTGATCTACCCGCTTACAACGAAATGTTTCACTTCAGAATAGGAGATTTTGCTACCAAACGCCAGCAGCCCCTTTCCCTCAACGTGCTGTTTCTGTGTAGACTAGGGAAAGACACCATGGTTCCCAGCTTAGAACGGCTCATTTCACTGTTGGTTTCCCCCATGAAAGAGCCAGAAGTGCTGATCTCAACTAATCGGGCTGCACATCCCTGAATCCTAGGGGTAGGGCAGTTCTGAGCCAATGTGCCACCTAAGGAAAGAAAGCAGAGTTTTCAGCCTGGGAAGCAGGGCCTCAAGTAAGTGTGCCAACAGAGTGCCCTCCTTTAGAGCCAGCTGAGAAACTGAGGCAAGGCTGAATCTACCCGCTTACAACGAAATGTTTCTCTTCAAAATAGCAGATGTTTCTACCAAACGCCAGCAGCTCCTCTCCCTCAGAATGCTGTTTCTTTGTACACTAGGGAAAGACACTATGGTCCCCAGCTTAGAACGGGTCTTTTCCCAGGTGGTTTCCTCCATGAAAGAGTCAGAAAGGCTGATCTCAAAAAATCGGCCTGCACATCCTTGAATCCTTGGTGTAGGGGAGTTCTGAGCCAATGTGCCACCTAAGGAATGAAAGCAAAATTTTCAGCCTGGGAAGCAGGGCCTCAAGTAAGTCTGCCAACAGTGTGCCCTCCTTTAGAGCCAGCTGAGAAAATGTGGCCAGGCTGATCTACCCGCTTACAACGAAATGTTTCACTTCAGAATAGGAGATTTTGCTACCAAACGCCAGCAGCCCCTTTCCCTCAACGTGCTGTTTCTGTGTAGACTAGGGAAAGACACCATGGTTCCCAGCTTAGAACGGCTCTTTTCACTGTTGGTTTCCCCCATGAAAGAGCCAGAGGTGCTGACCTTAACTAATCGGGCTGCACATCCCTGAATCCTAGGGGTAGGGCAGTTCTGAGCCAATGTGCCACCTATGGAGAAAAAGCAGAGTTTTCAGCCTGGGAAGCAGGGCCTCAAGTAAGTGTGCCAACAGAGTGCCCTCCTTTATAGCCAGCTGAGAAAATGAGGCAAGTCTGAATCTACCCGCTTACAACGAAATGTTTCTCTTCAGAATAGCAGATGTTTCTACCAAACGCCAGCAGCTCCTCTCCCTCAGAGTGCTGTTTCTGTATACACTAGGGAAAGACACTATGGTCCCCAGCTTAGAACGGGTCTTTACCCAGTTGGTTTCCTCCATGAAAGAGTCAGAAAGGCTGATCTCAAAAAATCGGCCTGCACATCCCTGAATCCTTGGGGTAGGGGAGTTCTGAGCCAATGTGCCACCTAAGGAATGAAAGCAAAATTTTCAGCCTGGGAAGCAGGGCCTCAAGTAAGTCTGCCAACAGTGTGCCCTCCTTTAGAGCCAGCTGAGAAAATGTGGCCAGGCTGATCTACCCGCTTACAACGAAATGTTTCACTTCAGAATAGGAGATTTTGCTACCAAACGCCAGCAGCCCCTTTCCCTCAACGTGCTGTTTCTGTGTAGACTAGGGAAAGACACCATGGTTCCCAGCTTAGAACGGCTCTTTTCACTGTTGGTTTCCCCCATGAAAGAGCCAGAGGTGCTGACCTTAACTAATCGGGCTGCACATCCCTGAATCCTAGGGGTAGGGCAGTTCTGAGCCAATGTGCCACCTAAGGAGAAAAAGCAGAGTTTTCAGCCTGGGAAGCAGGGCCTCAAGTAAGTGTGCCAACAGAGTGCCCTCCTTTATAGCCAGCTGAGAAAATGAGGCAAGGCTGAATCTACCCGCTTACAACGAAATGTTTCTCTTCAGAATAGCAGATGTTTCTACCAAACACCAGCAGCTCCTCTCCCTCAGAGTGCTGTTTCTGTATACACTAGGGAAAGACACTATGGTCCCCAGCGTAGAACGGGTCTTTACCCAGTTTGTTTCCTCCATGAAAGAGTCAGAAAGGCTGATCTCAAAAAATCGGCCTGCACATCCCTGAATCCTTGGGGTAGGGGAGTTCTGAGCCAATGTGCCACCTGAGGAATGAAAGCAAAATTTTCAGCCTGGGAAGCAGGGCCTCAAGTAAGTCTGCCAACAGTGTGCCCTCCTTTAGAGCCAGCTGAGAAAATGTGGCCAGGCTGATCTACCCGCTTACAACGAAATGTTTCACTTCAGAATAGGAGATTTTGCTACCAAACGCCAGCAGCCCCTTTCCCTCAACGTGCTGTTTCTGTGTAGACTAGGGAAAGACACCATGGTTCCCAGCTTAGAACGGCTCATTTCACTGTTGGTTTCCCCCATGAAAGAGCCAGAAGTGCTGATCTCAACTAATCGGGCTGCACATCCCTGAATCCTAGGGGTAGGGCAGTTCTGAGCCAATGTGCCACCTATGGAGAAAAAGCAGAGTTTTCAGCCTGGGAAGCAGGGCCTCAAGTAAGTGTGCCAACAGAGTGCCCTCCTTTATAGCCAGCTGAGAAAATGAGGCAAGGCTGAATCTACCCGCTTACAACGAAATGTTTCTCTTCAGAATAGCAGATGTTTCTACCAAACGCCAGCAGCTCCTCTCCCTCAGAGTGCTGTTTCTGTATACACTAGGGAAAGACACTATGGTCCCCAGCTTAGAACGGGTCTTTTCCCAGGTGGTTTCCTCCATGAAAGAGTCAGAAAGGCTGATCTCAAAAAATCGGCCTGCACATCCCTGAATCCTTGGTGTAGGGGAGTTCTGAGCCAATGTGCCACCTAAGGAATGAAAGCAAAATTTTCAGCCTGGGAAGCAGGGCCTCAAGTAAGTCTGCCAACAGTGTGCCCTCCTTTAGAGCCAGCTGAGAAAATGTGGCCAGGCTGATCTACCCGCTTACAACGAAATGTTTCACTTCAGAATAGGAGATTTTGCTACCAAACGCCAGCAGCCCCTTTCCCTCAACGTGCTGTTTCTGTGTAGACTAGGGAAAGACACCATGGTTCCCAGCTTAGAACGGCTCTTTTCACTGTTGGTTTCCCCCATGAAAGAGCCAGAGGTGCTGACCTTAACTAATCGGGCTGCACATCCCTGAATCCTAGGGGTAGGGCAGTTCTGAGCCAATGTGCCACCTATGGAGAAAAAGCAGAGTTTTCAGCCTGGGAAGCAGGGCCTCAAGTAAGTGTGCCAACAGAGTGCCCTCCTTTATAGCCAGCTGAGAAAATGAGGCAAGGCTGAATCTACCCGCTTACAACGAAATGTTTCTCTTCAGAATAGCAGATGTTTCTACCAAACGCCAGCAGCTCCTCTCCCTCAGAGTGCTGTTTCTGTATACACTAGGGAAAGACACTATGGTCCCCAGCTTAGAACGGGTCTTTACCCAGTTGGTTTCCTCCATGAAAGAGTCAGAAAGGCTGATCTCAAAAAATCGGCCTGCACATCCCTGAATCCTTGGGGTAGGGGAGTTCTGAGCCATTGTGCCACCTAAGGAATGAAAGCAAAATTTTCAGCCTGGGAAGCAGGGCCTCAATGAGTCTGCCAACAGTGTGCCCTCCTTTAGAGCCAGCTGAGAAAATGTGGCCAGGCTGATCTACCCGCGTACAACGAAATGTTTCACTTCAGAATAGGAGATTTTGCTACCAAACGCCAGCAGCCCCTTTCCCTCAAAGTGCTGTTTCTGTGTAGACTAGGGAAAGACACCATGGTTCCCAGCTTAGAACGGCTCTTTTCACTGTTGGTTTCCCGCATGAAAGAGTCAGAAGTGCTGATCTCAACTAATCGGGCTGCACATCCCTGAATCCTAGGGGTAGGGCAGTTCTGAGCCAATGTGCCACCTAAGGAAAGAAAGCAGAGTTTTCAGCCTGGGAAGAAGGGCCTCAAGTAAGTGTGCCAATAGAGTGCCCTCCTTTATAGCCAGCTGAGAAAATGAGGCAAGGCTGAATCTACCCGCTTACAACGAAATGTTTCTCTTCAGAATAGCAGATGTTTCTACCAAACGCCAGCAGCTCCTCTCCCTCAGAGTGCTGTTTCTGTGTACACTAGGGAAAGACACTATGGTCCCCAGCTTAGAACGGGTCTTTTCCCAGTTGGTTTCCTCCATGAAAGAGTCAGAAAGGCTGATCTCAAAATATCGGCCTGCACATCACTGAATCCTTGGGGTAGGGGAGTTCTGAGCCAATGTGCCACCTAAGGAATGAAAGCAAAATTTTCAGCCTGGGAAGCAGGGCCTCAAGTAAGTATGCCAGCAGTGTGCCCTCCTTTAGAGCCAGCTGAGAAAATGTGGCCAGGCTGATCTACCCGCTTACAACGAAATGTTTCACTTCAGAATAGGAGATTTTGCTACCAAACGCCAGCAGCCCCTTTCCCTCAAAGTGCTGTTTCTGTGTAGACTAGGGAAAGACACCATGGTTCCCAGGTTAGAACGGCTCTTTTCACTGTTGGTTTCCCCCATGAAAGAGCCAGAGGTGCTGACCTTAACTAATCGGGCTGCACATCCCTGAATCCTAGGGGTAGGGCAGTTCTGAGCCAATGTGCCACCTATGGAGAAAAAGCAGAGTTTTCAGCCTGGGAAGCAGGGCCTCAAGTAAGTGTGCCAACAGAGTGCCCTCCTTTATAGCCAGCTGAGAAAATGAGGCAAGGCTGAATCTACCCGCTTACAACGAAATGTTTCTCTTCAGAATAGCAGATGTTTCTACCAAACGCCAGCAGCTCCTCTCCCTCAGAGTGCTGTTTCTGTATACACTAGGGAAAGACACTATGGTCCCCAGCTTAGAACGGGTCTTTACCCAGTTGGTTTCCTCCATGAAAGAGTCAGAAAGGCTGATCTCAAAAAATCGGCCTGCACATCCCTGAATCCTTGGGGTAGGGGAGTTCTGAGCCATTGTGCCACCTAAGGAATGAAAGCAAAATTTTCAGCCTGGGAAGCAGGGCCTCAATGAGTCTGCCAACAGTGTGCCCTCCTTTAGAGCCAGCTGAGAAAATGTGGCCAGGCTGATCTACCCACGTACAACGAAATGTTTCACTTCAGAATAGGAGATTTTGCTACCAAACGCCAGCAGCCCCTTTCCCTCAAAGTGCTGTTTCTGTGTAGACTAGGGAAAGACACCATGGTTCCCAGCTTAGAACGGCTCTTTTCACTGTTGGTTTCCCCCATGAAAGAGCCAGAAGTGCTGATCTCAACTAATCGGGCTGCACATCCCTGAATCCTAGGGGTAGGGCAGTTCTGAGCCAATGTGCCACCTAAGGAAAGAAAGCAGAGTTTTCAGCCTCGGAAGCAGGGCCTCAAGTAAGGGTGCCAATAGAGTGCCCTCCTTTATAGCCAGCTGAGAAAATGAGGCAAGGCTGAATCTACCCGCTTACAACGAAATGTTTCTCTTCAGAATAGCAGATGTTTCTACCAAACGCCAGCAGCTCCTCTCCCTCAGAGTGCTGTTTCTGTGTACACTAGGGAAAGACACTATGGTCCCCAGCTTAGAACGGGTCTTTTCCCAGTTGGTTTCCTCCATGAAAGAGTCAGAAAGGCTGATCTCAAAAAATCGGCCTGCACATCCCTGAATCCTTGGGGTAGGGGAGTTCTGAGCCAATGTGCCACCTAAGGAATGAAAGCAAAATTTTCAGCCTGGGAAGCAGGGCCTCAAGTAAGTCTGCCAACAGTGTGCCCTCCTTTAGAGCCAGCTGAGAAAATGTGGCCAGGCTGATCTACCCGCTTACAACGAAATGTTTCACTTCAGAATAGGAGATTTTGCTACCAAACGCCAGCAGCCCCTTTCCCTCAACGTGCTGTTTCTGTGTAGACTAGGGAAAGACACCATGGTTCCCAGCTTAGAACGGCTCATTTCACTGTTGGTTTCCCCCATGAAAGAGCCAGAAGTGCTGATCTCAACTAATCGGGCTGCACATCCCTGAATCCTAGGGGTAGGGCAGTTCTGAGCCAATGTGCCACCTAAGGAAAGAAAGCAGAGTTTTCAGCCTGGGAAGCAGGGCCTCAAGTAAGTGTGCCAACAGAGTGCCCTCCTTTAGAGCCAGCTGAGAAACTGAGGCAAGGCTGAATCTACCCGCTTACAACGAAATGTTTCTCTTCAAAATAGCAGATGTTTCTACCAAACGCCAGCAGCTCCTCTCCCTCAGAATGCTGTTTCTTTGTACACTAGGGAAAGACACTATGGTCCCCAGCTTAGAACGGGTCTTTTCCCAGGTGGTTTCCTCCATGAAAGAGTCAGAAAGGCTGATCTCAAAAAATCGGCCTGCACATCCTTGAATCCTTGGGGTAGGGGAGTTCTGAGCCAATGTGCCACCTAAGGAATGAAAGCAAAATTTTCAGCCTGGGAAGCAGGGCCTCAAGTAAGTCTGCCAACAGTGTGCCCTCCTTTAGAGCCAGCTGAGAAAATGTGGCCAGGCTGATCTACCCGCTTACAACGAAATGTTTCACTTCAGAATAGGAGATTTTGCTACCAAACGCCAGCAGCCCCTTTCCCTCAACGTGCTGTTTCTGTGTAGACTAGGGAAAGACACCATGGTTCCCAGCTTAGAACGGCTCTTTTCACTGTTGGTTTCCCCCATGAAAGAGCCAGAGGTGCTGACCTTAACTAATCGGGCTGCACATCCCTGAATCCTAGGGGTAGGGCAGTTCTGAGCCAATGTGCCACCTATGGAGAAAAAGCAGAGTTTTCAGCCTGGGAAGCAGGGCCTCAAGTAAGTGTGCCAACAGAGTGCCCTCCTTTATAGCCAGCTGAGAAAATGAGGCAAGGCTGAATCTACCCGCTTACAACGAAATGTTTCTCTTCAGAATAGCAGATGTTTCTACCAAACGCCAGCAGCTCCTCTCCCTCAGAGTGCTGTTTCTGTATACACTAGGAAAAGACACTATGGTCCCCAGCTTAGAACGGGTCTTTACCCAGTTGGTTTCCTCCATGAAAGAGTCAGAAAGGCTGATCTCAAAAAATCGGCCTGCACATCCCTGAATCCTTGGGGTAGGGGAGTTCTGAGCCAATGTGCCACCTAAGGAATGAAAGCAAAATTTTCAGCCTGGGAAGCAGGGCCTCAAGTAAGTCTGCCAACAGTGTGCCCTCCTTTAGAGCCAGCTGAGAAAATGTGGCCAGGCTGATCTACCCGCTTACAACGAAATGTTTCACTTCAGAATAGGAGATTTTGCTACCAAACGCCAGCAGCCCCTTTCCCTCAACGTGCTGTTTCTGTGTAGACTAGGGAAAGACACCATGGTTCCCAGCTTAGAACGGCTCTTTTCACTGTTGGTTTCCCCCATGAAAGAGCCAGAGGTGCTGACCTTAACTAATCGGGCTGCACATCCCTGAATCCTAGGGGTAGGGCAGTTCTGAGCCAATGTGCCACCTAAGGAGAAAAAGCAGAGTTTTCAGCCTGGGAAGCAGGGCCTCAAGTAAGTGTGCCAACAGAGTGCCCTCCTTTATAGCCAGCTGAGAAAATGAGGCAAGGCTGAATCTACCCGCTTACAACGAAATGTTTCTCTTCAGAATAGCAGATGTTTCTACCAAACACCAGCAGCTCCTCTCCCTCAGAGTGCTGTTTCTGTATACACTAGGGAAAGACACTATGGTCCCCAGCGTAGAACGGGTCTTTACCCAGTTGGTTTCCTCCATGAAAGAGTCAGAAAGGCTGATCTCAAAAAATCGGCCTGCACATCCCTGAATCCTTGGGGTAGGGGAGTTCTGAGCCAATGTGCCACCTGAGGAATGAAAGCAAAATTTTCAGCCTGGGAAGCAGGGCCTCAAGTAAGTCTGCCAACAGTGTGCCCTCCTTTAGAGCCAGCTGAGAAAATGTGGCCAGGCTGATCTACCCGCTTACAACGAAATGTTTCACTTCAGAATAGGAGATTTTGCTACCAAACGCCAGCAGCCCCTTTCCCTCAACGTGCTGTTTCTGTGTAGACTAGGGAAAGACACCATGGTTCCCAGCTTAGAACGGCTCATTTCACTGTTGGTTTCCCCCATGAAAGAGCCAGAAGTGCTGATCTCAACTAATCGGGCTGCACATCCCTGAATCCTAGGGGTAGGGCAGTTCTGAGCCAATGTGCCACCTATGGAGAAAAAGCAGAGTTTTCAGCCTGGGAAGCAGGGCCTCAAGTAAGTGTGCCAACAGAGTGCCCTCCTTTATAGCCAGCTGAGAAAATGAGGCAAGGCTGAATCTACCCGCTTACAACGAAATGTTTCTCTTCAGAATAGCAGATGTTTCTACCAAACGCCAGCAGCTCCTCTCCCTCAGAGTGCTGTTTCTGTATACACTAGGGAAAGACACTATGGTCCCCAGCTTAGAACGGGTCTTTACCCAGTTGGTTTCCTCCATGAAAGAGTCAGAAAGGCTGATCTCAAAAAATCGGCCTGCACATCCCTGAATCCTTGGGGTAGGGGAGTTCTGAGCCATTGTGCCACCTAAGGAATGAAAGCAAAATTTTCAGCCTGGGAAGCAGGGCCTCAATGAGTCTGCCAACAGTGTGCCCTCCTTTAGAGCCAGCTGAGAAAATGTGGCCAGGCTGATCTACCCGCGTACAACGAAATGTTTCACTTCAGAATAGGAGATTTTGCTACCAAACGCCAGCACCCCCTTTCCCTCAAAGTGCTGTTTCTGTGTAGACTAGGGAAAGACACCATGGTTCCCAGCTTAGAACGGCTCTTTTCACTGTTGGTTTCCCCCATGAAAGAGCCAGAAGTGCTGATCTCAACTAATCGGGCTGCACATCCCTGAATCCTAGGGGTAGGGCAGTTCTGAGCCAATGTGCCACCTAAGGAAAGAAAGCAGAGTTTTCAGCCTGGGAAGCAGGGCCTCAAGTAAGGGTGCCAATAGAGTGCCCTCCTTTATAGCCAGCTGAGAAAATGAGGCAAGGCTGAATCTACCCGCTTACAACGAAATGTTTCTCTTCAGAATAGCAGATGTTTCTACCAAACGCCAGCAGCTCCTCTCCCTCAGAGTGCTGTTTCTGTGTACACTAGGGAAAGACACTATGGTCCCCAGCTTAGAACGGGTCTTTTCCCAGTTGGTTTCCTCCATGAAAGAGTCAGAAAGGCTGATCTCAAAAAATCGGCCTGCACATCCCTGAATCCTTGGGGTAGGGGAGTTCTGAGCCAATGTGCCACCTAAGGAATGAAAGCAAAATTTTCAGCCTGGGAAGCAGGGCCTCAAGTAAGTCTGCCAACAGTGTGCCATCCTTTAGAGCCAGCTGAGAAAATGTGGCCAGGCTGATCTACCCGCTTACAACGAAATGTTTCACTTCAGAATAGGAGATTTTGCTACCAAACGCCAGCAGCCCCTTTCCCTCAACGTGCTGTTTCTGTGTAGACTAGGGAAAGACACCATGGTTCCCAGCTTAGAACGGCTCATTTCACTGTTGGTTTCCCCCATGAAAGAGCCAGAAGTGCTGATCTCAACTAATCGGGCTGCACATCCCTGAATCCTAGGGGTAGGGCAGTTCTGAGCCAATGTGCCACCTAAGGAAAGAAAGCAGAGTTTTCAGCCTGGGAAGCAGGGCCTCAAGTAAGTGTGCCAACAGAGTGCCCTCCTTTAGAGCCAGCTGAGAAACTGAGGCAAGGCTGAATCTACCCGCTTACAACGAAATGTTTCTCTTCAAAATAGCAGATGTTTCTACCAAACGCCAGCAGCTCCTCTCCCTCAGAATGCTGTTTCTTTGTACACTAGGGAAAGACACTATGGTCCCCAGCTTAGAACGGGTCTTTTCCCAGGTGGTTTCCTCCATGAAAGAGTCAGAAAGGCTGATCTCAAAAAATCGGCCTGCACATCCTTGAATCCTTGGGGTAGGGGAGTTCTGAGCCAATGTGCCACCTAAGGAATGAAAGCAAAATTTTCAGCCTGGGAAGCAGGGCCTCAAGTAAGTCTGCCAACAGTGTGCCCTCCTTTAGAGCCAGCTGAGAAAATGTGGCCAGGCTGATCTACCCGCTTACAACGAAATGTTTCACTTCAGAATAGGAGATTTTGCTACCAAACGCCAGCAGCCCCTTTCCCTCAACGTGCTGTTTCTGTGTAGACTAGGGAAAGACACCATGGTTCCCAGCTTAGAACGGCTCTTTTCACTGTTGGTTTCCCCCATGAAAGAGCCAGAGGTGCTGACCTTAACTAATCGGGCTGCACATCCCTGAATCCTAGGGGTAGGGCAGTTCTGAGCCAATGTGCCACCTATGGAGAAAAAGCAGAGTTTTCAGCCTGGGAAGCAGGGCCTCAAGTAAGTGTGCCAACAGAGTGCCCTCCTTTATAGCCAGCTGAGAAAATGAGGCAAGGCTGAATCTACCCGCTTACAACGAAATGTTTCTCTTCAGAATAGCAGATGTTTCTACCAAACGCCAGCAGCTCCTCTCCCTCAGAGTGCTGTTTCTGTATACACTAGGGAAAGACACTATGGTCCCCAGCTTAGAACGGGTCTTTACCCAGTTGGTTTCCTCCATGAAAGAGTCAGAAAGGCTGATCTCAAAAAATCGGCCTGCACATCCCTGAATCCTTGGGGTAGGGGAGTTCTGAGCCAATGTGCCACCTAAGAAATGAAAGCAAAATTTTCAGCCTGGGAAGCAGGGCCTCAAGTAAGTCTGCCAACAGTGTGCCCTCCTTTAGAGCCAGCTGAGAAAATGTGGCCAGGCTGATCTACCCGCTTACAACGAAATGTTTCACTTCAGAATAGGAGATTTTGCTACCAAACGCCAGCAGCCCCTTTCCCTCAACGTGCTGTTTCTGTGTAGACTAGAGAAAGACACCATGGTTCCCAGCTTAGAACGGCTCTTTTCACTGTTGGTTTCCCCCATGAAAGAGCCAGAGGTGCTGACCTTAACTAATCGGGCTGCACATCCCTGAATCCTAGGGGTAGGGCAGTTCTGAGCCAATGTGCCACCTAAGGAGAAAAAGCAGAGTTTTCAGCCTGGGAAGCAGGGCCTCAAGTAAGTGTGCCAACAGAGTGCCCTCCTTTATAGCCAGCTGAGAAAATGAGGCAAGGCTGAATCTACCCGCTTACAACGAAATGTTTCTCTTCAGAATAGCAGATGTTTCTACCAAACACCAGCAGCTCCTCTCCCTCAGAGTGCTGTTTCTGTATACACTAGGGAAAGACACTATGGTCCCCAGCGTAGAACGGGTCTTTACCCAGTTTGTTTCCTCCATGAAAGAGTCAGAAAGGCTGATCTCAAAAAATCGGCCTGCACATCCCTGAATCCTTGGGGTAGGGGAGTTCTGAGCCAATGTGCCACCTGAGGAATGAAAGCAAAATTTTCAGCCTGGGAAGCAGGGCCTCAAGTAAGTCTGCCAACAGTGTGCCCTCCTTTAGAGCCAGCTGAGAAAATGTGGCCAGGCTGATCTACCCGCTTACAACGAAATGTTTCACTTCAGAATAGGAGATTTTGCTACCAAACGCCAGCAGCCCCTTTCCCTCAACGTGCTGTTTCTGTGTAGACTAGGGAAAGACACCATGGTTCCCAGCTTAGAACGGCTCATTTCACTGTTGGTTTCCCCCATGAAAGAGCCAGAAGTGCTGATCTCAACTAATCGGGCTGCACATCCCTGAATCCTAGGGGTAGGGCAGTTCTGAGCCAATGTGCCACCTATGGAGAAAAAGCAGAGTTTTCAGCCTGGGAAGCAGGGCCTCAAGTAAGTGTGCCAACAGAGTGCCCTCCTTTATAGCCAGCTGAGAAAATGAGGCAAGGCTGAATCTACCCGCTTACAACGAAATGTTTCTCTTCAGAATAGCAGATGTTTCTACCAAACGCCAGCAGCTCCTCTCCCTCAGAGTGCTGTTTCTGTATACACTAGGGAAAGACACTATGGTCCCCAGCTTAGAACGGGTCTTTACCCAGTTGGTTTCCTCCATGAAAGAGTCAGAAAGGCTGATCTCAAAAAATCGGCCTGCACATCCCTGAATCCTTGGGGTAGGGGAGTTCTGAGCCATTGTGCCACCTAAGGAATGAAAGCAAAATTTTCAGCCTGGGAAGCAGGGCCTCAATGAGTCTGCCAACAGTGTGCCCTCCTTTAGAGCCAGCTGAGAAAATGTGGCCAGGCTGATCTACCCGCGTACAACGAAATGTTTCACTTCAGAATAGGAGATTTTGCTACCAAACGCCAGCACCCCCTTTCCCTCAAAGTGCTGTTTCTGTGTAGACTAGGGAAAGACACCATGGTTCCCAGCTTAGAACGGCTCTTTTCACTGTTGGTTTCCCCCATGAAAGAGCCAGAAGTGCTGATCTCAACTAATCGGGCTGCACATCCCTGAATCCTAGGGGTAGGGCAGTTCTGAGCCAATGTGCCACCTAAGGAAAGAAAGCAGAGTTTTCAGGCTGGGAAGCAGGGCCTCAAGTAAGGGTGCCAATAGAGTGCCCTCCTTTATAGCCAGCTGAGAAAATGAGGCAAGGCTGAATCTACCCGCTTACAACGAAATGTTTCTCTTCAGAATAGCAGATGTTTCTACCAAACGCCAGCAGCTCCTCTCCCTCAGAGTGCTGTTTCTGTGTACACTAGGGAAAGACACTATGGTCCCCAGCTTAGAACGGGTCTTTTCCCAGTTGGTTTCCTCCATGAAAGAGTCAGAAAGGCTGATCTCAAAAAATCGGCCTGCACATCCCTGAATCCTTGGGGTAGGGGAGTTCTGAGCCAATGTGCCACCTAAGGAATGAAAGCAAAATTTTCAGCCTGGGAAGCAGGGCCTCAAGTAAGTCTGCCAACAGTGTGCCCTCCTTTAGAGCCAGCTGAGAAAATGTGGCCAGGCTGATCTACCCGCTTACAACGAAATGTTTCACTTCAGAATAGGAGATTTTGCTACCAAACGCCAGCAGCCCCTTTCCCTCAACGTGCTGTTTCTGTGTAGACTAGGGAAAGACACCATGGTTCCCAGCTTAGAACGGCTCATTTCACTGTTGGTTTCCCCCATGAAAGAGCCAGAAGTGCTGATCTCAACTAATCGGGCTGCACATCCCTGAATCCTAGGGGTAGGGCAGTTCTGAGCCAATGTGCCACCTAAGGAAAGAAAGCACAGTTTTCAGCCTGGGAAGCAGGGCCTCAAGTAAGTGTGCCAACAGAGTGCCCTCCTTTAGAGCCAGCTGAGAAACTGAGGCAAGGCTGAATCTACCCGCTTACAACGAAATGTTTCTCTTCAAAATAGCAGATGTTTCTACCAAACGCCAGCAGCTCCTCTCCCTCAGAATGCTGTTTCTGTGTACACTAGGGAAAGACACTATGGTCCCCAGCTTAGAACGGGTCTTTTCCCAGGTGGTTTCCTCCATGAAAGAGTCAGAAAGGCTGATCTCAAAAAATCGGCCTGCACATCCTTGAATCCTTGGGGTAGGGGAGTTCTGAGCCAATGTGCCACCTAAGGAATGAAAGCAAAATTTTCAGCCTGGGAAGCAGGGCCTCAAGTAAGTCTGCCAACAGTGTGCCCTCCTTTAGAGCCAGCTGAGAAAATGTGGCCAGGCTGATCTACCCGCTTACAACGAAATGTTTCACTTCAGAATAGGAGATTTTGCTACCAAACGCCAGCAGCCCCTTTCCCTCAACGTGCTGTTTCTGTGTAGACTAGGGAAAGACACCATGGTTCCCAGCTTAGAACGGCTCTTTTCACTGTTGGTTTCCCCCATGAAAGAGCCAGAGGTGCTGACCTTAACTAATCGGGCTGCACATCCCTGAATCCTAGGGGTAGGGCAGTTCTGAGCCAATGTGCCACCTATGGAGAAAAAGCAGAGTTTTCAGCCTGGGAAGCAGGGCCTCAAGTAAGTGTGCCAACAGAGTGCCCTCCTTTATAGCCAGCTGAGAAAATGAGGCAAGGCTGAATCTACCCGCTTACAACGAAATGTTTCTCTTCAGAATAGCAGATGTTTCTACCAAACGCCAGCAGCTCCTCTCCCTCAGAGTGCTGTTTCTGTATACACTAGGGAAAGACACTATGGTCCCCAGCTTAGAACGGGTCTTTACCCAGTTGGTTTCCTCCATGAAAGAGTCAGAAAGGCTGATCTCAAAAAATCGGCCTGCACATCCCTGAATCCTTGGGGTAGGGGAGTTCTGAGCCATTGTGCCACCTAAGGAATGAAAGCAAAATTTTCAGCCTGGGAAGCAGGGCCTCAATGAGTCTGCCAACAGTGTGCCCTCCTTTAGAGCCAGCTGAGAAAATGTGGCCAGGCTGATCTACCCGCGTACAACGAAATGTTTCACTTCAGAATAGGAGATTTTGCTACCAAACGCCAGCAGCCCCTTTCCCTCAAAGTGCTGTTTCTGTGTAGACTAGGGAAAGACACCATGGTTCCCAGCTTAGAACGGCTCTTTTCACTGTTGGTTTCCCGCATGAAAGAGTCAGAAGTGCTGATCTCAACTAATCGGGCTGCACATCCCTGAATCCTAGGGGTAGGGCAGTTCTGAGCCAATGTGCCACCTAAGGAAAGAAAGCAGAGTTTTCAGCCTGGGAAGCAGGGCCTCAAGTAAGTGTGCCAATAGAGTGCCCTCCTTTATAGCCAGCTGAGAAAATGAGGCAAGGCTGAATCTACCCGCTTACAACGAAATGTTTCTCTTCAGAATAGCAGATGTTTCTACCAAACGCCAGCAGCTCCTCTCCCTCAGAGTGCTGTTTCTGTGTACACTAGGGAAAGACACTATGGTCCCCAGCTTAGAACGGGTCTTTTCCCAGTTGGTTTCCTCCATGAAAGAGTCAGAAAGGCTGATCTCAAAATATCGGCCTGCACATCCCTGAATCCTTGGGGTAGGGGAGTTCTGAGCCAATGTGCCACCTAAGGAATGAAAGCAAAATTTTCAGCCTGGGAAGCAGGGCCTCAAGTAAGTATGCCAGCAGTGTGCCCTCCTTTAGAGCCAGCTGAGAAAATGTGGCCAGGCTGATCTACCCGCTTACAACGAAATGTTTCACTTCAGAATAGGAGATTTTGCTACCAAACGCCAGCAGCCCCTTTCCCTCAAAGTGCTGTTTCTGTGTAGACTAGGGAAAGACACCATGGTTCCCAGGTTAGAACGGCTCTTTTCACTGTTGTTTTCCCCCATGAAAGAGCCAGAGGTGCTGACCTTAACTAATCGGGCTGCACATCCCTGAATCCTAGGGGTAGGGCAGTTCTGAGCCAATGTGCCACCTATGGAGAAAAAGCAGAGTTTTCAGCCTGGGAAGCAGGGCCTCAAGTAAGTGTGCCAACAGAGTGCCCTCCTTTATAGCCAGCTGAGAAAATGAGGCAAGGCTGAATCTACCCGCTTACAACGAAATGTTTCTCTTCAGAATAGCAGATGTTTCTACCAAACGCCAGCAGCTCCTCTCCCTCAGAGTGCTGTTTCTGTATACACTAGGGAAAGACACTATGGTCCCCAGCTTAGAACGGGTCTTTACCCAGTTGGTTTCCTCCATGAAAGAGTCAGAAAGGCTGATCTCAAAAAATCGGCCTGCACATCCCTGAATCCTTGGGGTAGGGGAGTTCTGAGCCATTGTGCCACCTAAGGAATGAAAGCAAAATTTTCAGCCTGGGAAGCAGGGCCTCAATGAGTCTGCCAACAGTGTGCCCTCCTTTAGAGCCAGCTGAGAAAATGTGGCCAGGCTGATCTACCCACGTACAACGAAATGTTTCACTTCAGAATAGGAGATTTTGCTACCAAACGCCAGCAGCCCCTTTCCCTCAAAGTGCTGTTTCTGTGTAGACTAGGGAAAGACACCATGGTTCCCAGCTTAGAACGGCTCTTTTCACTGTTGGTTTCCCCCATGAAAGAGCCAGAAGTGCTGATCTCAACTAATCGGGCTGCACATCCCTGAATCCTAGGGGTAGGGCAGTTCTGAGCCAATGTGCCACCTAAGGAAAGAAAGCAGAGTTTTCAGCCTGGGAAGCAGGGCCTCAAGTAAGGGTGCCAATAGAGTGCCCTCCTTTATAGCCAGCTGAGAAAATGAGGCAAGGCTGAATCTACCCGCTTACAACGAAATGTTTCTCTTCAGAATAGCAGATGTTTCTACCAAACGCCAGCAGCTCCTCTCCCTCAGAGTGCTGTTTCTGTGTACACTAGGGAAAGACACTATGGTCCCCAGCTTAGAACGGGTCTTTTCCCAGTTGGTTTCCTCCATGAAAGAGTCAGAAAGGCTGATCTCAAAAAATCGGCCTGCACATCCCTGAATCCTTGGGGTAGGGGAGTTCTGAGCCAATGTGCCACCTAAGGAATGAAAGCAAAATTTTCAGCCTGGGAAGCAGGGCCTCAAGTAAGTCTGCCAACAGTGTGCCCTCCTTTAGAGCCAGCTGAGAAAATGTGGCCAGGCTGATCTACCCGCTTACAACGAAATGTTTCACTTCAGAATAGGAGATTTTGCTACCAAACGCCAGCAGCCCCTTTCCCTCAACGTGCTGTTTCTGTGTAGACTAGGGAAAGACACCATGGTTCCCAGCTTAGAACGGCTCTTTTCACTGTTGGTTTCCCCCATGAAAGAGCCAGAGGTGCTGACCTTAACTAATCGGGCTGCACATCCCTGAATCCTAGGGGTAGGGCAGTTCTGAGCCAATGTGCCACCTATGGAGAAAAAGCAGAGTTTTCAGCCTGGGAAGCAGGGCCTCAAGTAAGTGTGCCAACAGAGTGCCCTCCTTTATAGCCAGCTGAGAAAATGAGGCAAGGCTGAATCTACCCGCTTACAACGAAATGTTTCTCTTCAGAATAGCAGATGTTTCTACCAAACGCCAGCAGCTCCTCTCCCTCAGAGTGCTGTTTCTGTGTACACTAGGGAAAGACACTATGGTCCCCAGCTTAGAACGGGTCTTTTCCCAGTTGGTTTCCTCCATGAAAGAGTCAGAAAGGCTGATCTCAAAAAATCGGCCTGCACATCCCTGAATCCTTGGGGTAGGGGAGTTCTGAGCCAATGTGCCACCTGAGGAATGAAAGCAAAATTTTCAGCCTGGGAAGCAGGGCCTCCAGTAAGTCTGCCAACAGTGTGCCCTCCTTTAGAGCCAGCTGAGAAAATGTGGCCAGGCTGATCTACCCGCTTACAACGAAATGTTTCACTTCAGAATAGGAGATTTTGCTACCAAACGCCAGCAGCCCCTTTCCCTCAAAGTGCTGTTTCTGTGTAGACTAGGGAAAGACACCATGGTTCCCAGCTTAGAACGGCTCTTTTCACTGTTGGTTTCCCCCATGAAAGAGCCAGAAGTGCTGATCTCAACTAATCGGGCTGCACATCCCTGAATCATAGGGGTAGGGCAGTTCTGAGCCAATGTGCCACCTAAGGAGAAAAAGCAGAGTTTTCAGCCTGGGAAGCAGGGCCTCAAGTAAGTGTGCCAACAGAGTGCCCTCCTTTATAGCCAGCTGAGAAAATGAGGCAAGGCTGAATCTACCCGCTTACAACGAAATGTTTCTCTTCAGCATAGCAGATGTTTCTACCAAACGCCAGCAGCTCCTCTCCCTCAGAGTGCTGTTTCTGTATACACTAGGGAAAGACACTATGGTCCCCAGCGTAGAACGGGTCTTTACCCAGTTGGTTTCCTCCATGAAAGAGTCAGAAAGGCTGATCTCAAAAAATCGGCCTGCACATCCCTGAATCCTTGGGGTAGGGGAGTTCTGAGCCAATGTGCCACCTGAGGAATGAAAGCAAAATTTTCAGCCTGGGAAGCAGGGCCTCAAGTAAGTCTGCCAACAGTGTGCCCTCCTTTAGAGCCAGCTGAGAAAATGTGGCCAGGCTGATCTACCCGCTTACAACGAAATGTTTCACTTCAGAATAGGAGATTTTGCTACCAAACGCCAGCAGCCCCTTTCTCTCAAAGTGCTGTTTCTGTGTAGACTAGGGAGAGACACCATGGTTCCCAGCTTAGAACGGCTCTTTTCACTGTTGGTTTCCCCCATGAAAGAGCCAGAAGTGCTGATCTCAACTAATCGGGCTGCACATCCCTGAATCCTAGGGGTAGGGCAGTTCTGAGCCAATGAGCCACCTAAGGAAAGAAAGCAGAGTTTTCAGCCTGGGAAGCAGGGCCTCAAGTAAGTGTGCCAACAGAGTGCCCTCCTTTAGAGCCAGCTGAGAAACTGAGGGAAGGCTGAATCTACCCGCTTACAACGAAATGTTTCTCTTCACAATAGCAGATGTTTCTACCAAACGCCAGCAGCTCCTCTCCCTCAGAGTGCTGTTTCTGTGTACACTAGGGAAATACACTATGGTCCCCAGCTTAGAACGGGTCTTAACCCAGTTGGTTTCCTCCATGAAAGAGTCAGAAAGGCTGATATCAAAAAATCGGCCTGCACATCCCTGAATCCTAGGGGTAGGTTAGTTCTGAGCCAATGTGCCACCTAAGGAGAGAAAGCAGAGTTTTCAGCCTGGGAAGCAGGGCCTCAAGTAAGTCTGCCAACAGTGTGCCCTCCTTTAGAAGCAGCTGAGAAAATGTGGCCAGGCTGATCTACCCGCTTACAACGAAATGTTTCACTTCAGAATAGGAGATTTTGCTACCAAACGCCAGCAGCCCCTTTCCCTCAACGTGCTGTTTCTGTGTAGACTAGGGAAAGACACCATGGTTCCCAGCTTAGAACGGCTCTTTTCACTGTTGGTTTCCCCCATGAAAGAGCCAGAGGTGCTGACCTTAACTAATCGGGCTGCACATCCCTGAATCCTAGGGGTAGGGCAGTTCTGAGCCAATGTGCCACCTAAGGAGAAAAAGCAGAGTTTTCAGCCTGGGAAGCAGGGCCTCAAGTAAGTGTGCCAACAGAGTGCCCTCCTTTATAGCCAGCTGAGAAAAGCAGGCAAGGCTGAATCTACCCGCTTACAACGAAATGTTTCTCTTCAGAATAGCAGATGTTTCTACCAAACGCCAGCAGCTCCTCTCCCTCAGAGTGCTGTTTCTGTATACACTAGGGAAAGACACTATGGTCCCCAGCTTAGAACGGGTCTTTACCCAGTTGGTTTCCTCCATGAAAGAGTCAGAAAGGCTGATCTCAAAAAATCGGCCTGCACATCCCTGAATCCTTGGGGTAGGGGAGTTCTGAGCCAATGTGCCACCTAAGGAATGAAAGCAAAATTTTCAGCCTGGGAAGCAGGGCCTCAAGTAAGTCTGCCAACAGTGTGCCCTCCTTTAGAGCCAGCTGAGAAAATGTGGCCAGGCTGATCTACCCGCTTACAACGAAATGTTTCACTTCAGAATAGGAGATTTTGCTACCAAACGCCAGCAGCCCCTTTCCCTCAACGTGCTGTTTCTGTGTAGACTAGGGAAAGACACCATGGTTCCCAGCTTAGAACGGCTCTTTTCACTGTTGGTTTCCCCCATGAAAGAGCCAGAGGTGCTGACCTTAACTAATCGGGCTGCACATCCCTGAATCCTAGGGGTAGGGCAGTTCTGAGCCAATGTGCCACCTAAGGAGAAAAAGCAGAGTTTTCAGCCTGGGAAGCAGGGCCTCAAGTAAGTGTGCCAACAGAGTGCCCTCCTTTAGAGCCAGCTGAGAAACTGAGGCAAGGCTGAATCTACCCGCTTACAACGAAATGTTTCTCTTCAGAATAGCAGATGTTTCTACCAAACGCCAGCACCTCCTCTCCCTCAGAGTGCTGTTTCTGTGTACACTAGGGAAAGACACTATGGTCCCCAGCTTAGAACGGGTCTTTTCCCAGTTGGTTTCCTCCATGAAAGAGTCAGAAAGGCTGATCTCAAAAAATCGGCCTGCACATCCCTGAATCCTAGGGGTAGGGCAGTTCTGAGCCAATGTGCCACCTAAGGAGAGAAAGCAGAGTTTTCAGCCTGGGAAGCAGGGCCTCCAGTAAGTCTGCCAACAGTGTGCCCTCCTTTAGAGCCAGCTGAGAAAATGTGGCCAGGCTGATCTACCCGCTTACAACGAAATGTTTCACTTCAGAATAGGAGATTTTGCTACCAAACGCCAGCAGCCCCTTTCCCTCAAAGTGCTGTTTCTGTGTAGACTAGGGAAAGACACCATGGTTCCCAGCTTAGAACGGCTCTTTTCACTGTTGGTTTCCCCCATGAAAGAGCCAGAAGTGCTGATCTCAACTAATCGGGCTGCACATCCCTGAATCATAGGGGTAGGGCAGTTCTGAGCCAATGTGCCACCTAAGGAGAAAAAGCAGAGTTTTCAGCCTGGGAAGCAGGGCCTCAAGTAAGTGTGCCAACAGAGTGCCCTCCTTTATAGCCAGCTGAGAAAATGAGGCAAGGCTGAATCTACCCGCTTACAACGAAATGTTTCTCTTCAGCATAGCAGATGTTTCTACCAAACGCCAGCAGCTCCTCTCCCTCAGAGTGCTGTTTCTGTATACACTAGGGAAAGACACTATGGTCCCCAGCGTAGAACGGGTCTTTACCCAGTTGGTTTCCTCCATGAAAGAGTCAGAAAGGCTGATCTCAAAAAATCGGCCTGCACATCCCTGAATCCTTGGGGTAGGGGAGTTCTGAGCCAATGTGCCACCTGAGGAATGAAAGCAAAATTTTCAGCCTGGGAAGCAGGGCCTCAAGTAAGTCTGCCAACAGTGTGCCCTCCTTTAGAGCCAGCTGAGAAAATGTGGCCAGGCTGATCTACCCGCTTACAACGAAATGTTTCACTTCAGAATAGGAGATTTTGCTACCAAACGCCAGCAGCCCCTTTCTCTCAAAGTGCTGTTTCTGTGTAGACTAGGGAGAGACACCATGGTTCCCAGCTTAGAACGGCTCTTTTCACTGTTGGTTTCCCCCATGAAAGAGCCAGAAGTGCTGATCTCAACTAATCGGGCTGCACATCCCTGAATCCTAGGGGTAGGGCAGTTCTGAGCCAATGAGCCACCTAAGGAAAGAAAGCAGAGTTTTCAGCCTGGGAAGCAGGGCCTCAAGTAAGTGTGCCAACAGAGTGCCCTCCTTTAGAGCCAGCTGAGAAACTGAGGGAAGGCTGAATCTACCCGCTTACAACGAAATGTTTCTCTTCACAATAGCAGATGTTTCTACCAAACGCCAGCAGCTCCTCTCCCTCAGAGTGCTGTTTCTGTGTACACTAGGGAAATACACTATGGTCCCCAGCTTAGAACGGGTCTTAACCCAGTTGGTTTCCTCCATGAAAGAGTCAGAAAGGCTGATATCAAAAAATCGGCCTGCACATCCCTGAATCCTAGGGGTAGGTTAGTTCTGAGCCAATGTGCCACCTAAGGAGAGAAAGCAGAGTTTTCAGCCTGGGAAGCAGGGCCTCAAGTAAGTCTGCCAACAGTGTGCCCTCCTTTAGAAGCAGCTGAGAAAATGTGGCCAGGCTGATCTACCCGCTTACAACGAAATGTTTCACTTCAGAATAGGAGATTTTGCTACCAAACGCCAGCAGCCCCTTTCCCTCAACGTGCTGTTTCTGTGTAGACTAGGGAAAGACACCATGGTTCCCAGCTTAGAACGGCTCTTTTCACTGTTGGTTTCCCCCATGAAAGAGCCAGAGGTGCTGACCTTAACTAATCGGGCTGCACATCCCTGAATCCTAGGGGTAGGGCAGTTCTGAGCCAATGTGCCACCTAAGGAGAAAAAGCAGAGTTTTCAGCCTGGGAAGCAGGGCCTCAAGTAAGTGTGCCAACAGAGTGCCCTCCTTTATAGCCAGCTGAGAAAAGCAGGCAAGGCTGAATCTACCCGCTTACAACGAAATGTTTCTCTTCAGAATAGCAGATGTTTCTACCAAACGCCAGCAGCTCCTCTCCCTCAGAGTGCTGTTTCTGTATACACTAGGGAAAGACACTATGGTCCCCAGCTTAGAACGGGTCTTTACCCAGTTGGTTTCCTCCATGAAAGAGTCAGAAAGGCTGATCTCAAAAAATCGGCCTGCACATCCCTGAATCCTTGGGGTAGGGGAGTTCTGAGCCAATGTGCCACCTAAGGAATGAAAGCAAAATTTTCAGCCTGGGAAGCAGGGCCTCAAGTAAGTCTGCCAACAGTGTGCCCTCCTTTAGAGCCAGCTGAGAAAATGTGGCCAGGCTGATCTACCCGCTTACAACGAAATGTTTCACTTCAGAATAGGAGATTTTGCTACCAAACGCCAGCAGCCCCTTTCCCTCAACGTGCTGTTTCTGTGTAGACTAGGGAAAGACACCATGGTTCCCAGCTTAGAACGGCTCTTTTCACTGTTGGTTTCCCCCATGAAAGAGCCAGAGGTGCTGACCTTAACTAATCGGGCTGCACATCCCTGAATCCTAGGGGTAGGGCAGTTCTGAGCCAATGTGCCACCTAAGGAGAAAAAGCAGAGTTTTCAGCCTGGGAAGCAGGGCCTCAAGTAAGTGTGCCAACAGAGTGCCCTCCTTTAGAGCCAGCTGAGAAACTGAGGCAAGGCTGAATCTACCCGCTTACAACGAAATGTTTCTCTTCAGAATAGCAGATGTTTCTACCAAACGCCAGCACCTCCTCTCCCTCAGAGTGCTGTTTCTGTGTACACTAGGGAAAGACACTATGGTCCCCAGCTTAGAACGGGTCTTTTCCCAGTTGGTTTCCTCCATGAAAGAGTCAGAAAGGCTGATCTCAAAAAATCGGCCTGCACATCCCTGAATCCTAGGGGTAGGGCAGTTCTGAGCCAATGTGCCACCTAAGGAGAGAAAGCAGAGTTTTCAGCCTGGGAAGCAGGGCCTCAAGTAAGTCTGCCAACAGTGTGCCCTCCTTTAGAAGCAGCTGAGAAAATGTGGCCAGGCTGATCTACCCGCTTACAACGAAATGTTTCACTTCAGAATAGGAGATTTTGCTACCAAACGCCAGCAGCCCCTTTCCCTCAACGTGCTGTTTCTGTGTAGACTAGGGAAAGACACCATGGTTCCCAGCTTAGAACGGCTCTTTTCACTGTTGGTTTCCCCCATGAAAGAGCCAGAGGTGCTGACCTTAACTAATCGGGCTGCACATCCCTGAATCCTAGGGGTAGGGCAGTTCTGAGCCAATGTGCCACCTAAGGAGAAAAAGCAGAGTTTTCAGCCTGGGAAGCAGGGCCTCAAGTAAGTGTGCCAACAGAGTGCCCTCCTTTATAGCCAGCTGAGAAAAGCAGGCAAGGCTGAATCTACCCGCTTACAACGAAATGTTTCTCTTCAGAATAGCAGATGTTTCTACCAAACGCCAGCAGCTCCTCTCCCTCAGAGTGCTGTTTCTGTATACACTAGGGAAAGACACTATGGTCCCCAGCTTAGAACGGGTCTTTACCCAGTTGGTTTCCTCCATGAAAGAGTCAGAAAGGCTGATCTCAAAAAATCGGCCTGCACATCCCTGAATCCTTGGGGTAGGGGAGTTCTGAGCCAATGTGCCACCTAAGGAATGAAAGCAAAATTTTCAGCCTGGGAAGCAGGGCCTCAAGTAAGTCTGCCAACAGTGTGCCCTCCTTTAGAGCCAGCTGAGAAAATGTGGCCAGGCTGATCTACCCGCTTACAACGAAATGTTTCACTTCAGAATAGGAGATTTTGCTACCAAACGCCAGCAGCCCCTTTCCCTCAACGTGCTGTTTCTGTGTAGACTAGGGAAAGACACCATGGTTCCCAGCTTAGAACGGCTCTTTTCACTGTTGGTTTCCCCCATGAAAGAGCCAGAGGTGCTGACCTTAACTAATCGGGCTGCACATCCCTGAATCCTAGGGGTAGGGCAGTTCTGAGCCAATGTGCCACCTAAGGAGAAAAAGCAGAGTTTTCAGCCTGGGAAGCAGGGCCTCAAGTAAGTGTGCCAACAGAGTGCCCTCCTTTATAGCCAGCTGAGAAAATGAGGCAAGGCTGAATCTACCCGCTTACAACGAAATGTTTCTCTTCAGAATAGCAGATGTTTCTACCAAACACCAGCAGCTCCTCTCCCTCAGAGTGCTGTTTCTGTATACACTAGGGAAAGACACTATGGTCCCCAGCGTAGAACGGGTCTTTACCCAGTTTGTTTCCTCCATGAAAGAGTCAGAAAGGCTGATCTCAAAAAATCGGCCTGCACATCCCTGAATCCTTGGGGTAGGGGAGTTCTGAGCCAATGTGCCACCTGAGGAATGAAAGCAAAATTTTCAGCCTGGGAAGCAGGGCCTCAAGTAAGTCTGCCAACAGTGTGCCCTCCTTTAGAGCCAGCTGAGAAAATGTGGCCAGGCTGATCTACCCGCTTACAACGAAATGTTTCACTTCAGAATAGGAGATTTTGCTACCAAACGCCAGCAGCCCCTTTCCCTCAAAGTGCTGTTTCTGTGTAGACTAGGGAGAGACACCATGGTTCCCAGCTTAGAACGGCTCTTTTCACTGTTGGTTTCCCCCATGAAAGAGCCAGAAGTGCTGATCTCAACTAATCGGGCTGCACATCCCTGAATCCTAGGGGTAGGGCAGTTCTGAGCCAATGAGCCACCTAAGGAAAGAAAGCAGAGTTTTCAGCCTGGGAAGCAGGGCCTCAAGTAAGTGTGCCAACAGAGTGCCCTCCTTTAGAGCCAGCTGAGAAACTGAGGGAAGGCTGAATCTACCCGCTTACAACGAAATGTTTCTCTTCACAATAGCAGATGTTTCTACCAAACGCCAGCAGCTCCTCTCCCTCAGAGTGCTGTTTCTGTGTACACTAGGGAAATACACTATGGTCCCCAGCTTAGAACGGGTCTTTACCCAGTTGGTTTCCTCCATGAAAGAGTCAGAAAGGCTGATATCAAAAAATTGGCCTGCACATCCCTGAATCCTAGGGGTAGGGCAGTTCTGAGCCAATGTGCCACCTAAGGAGAGAAGGCAGAGTTTTCAGCCTGGGAAGCAGGGCCTCAAGTAAGTCTGCCAACAGAATGCCCTCCTTTAGAGCCAGCTGAGAAACTGAGGCAAGGCTGAATCTACCCGCTTACAACGAAATGTTTCTCTTCAGAATAGCAGATGTTTCTACCAAACGCCAGCAGCTCCTCTCCCTCAGAGTGCTGTTTCTGTGTACACTAGGGAAAGACACTATGGTCCCCAGCTTAGAACGGGTCTTTTCCCAGGTGGTTTCCTCCATGAAAGAGTCGGAAAGGCTGATCTCAAAAAATCGGCCTGCACATCCCTGAATCCTTGGGGTAGGGGAGTTCTGAGCCAATGTGCCACCTAAGGAATGAAAGCAAAATTTTCAGCCTGGGAAGCAGGGCCTCAAGTAAGTCTGCCAACAGTGTGCCCTCCTTTAGAGCCAGCTGAGAAAATGTGGCCAGGCTGATCTACCCGCTTACAACGAAATGTTTCACTTCAGAATAGGAGATTTTGCTACCAAACGCCAGCAGCCCCTTTCCCTCAACGTGCTGTTTCTGTGTAGACTAGGGAAAGACACCATGGTTCCCAGCTTAGAACGGCTCATTTCACTGTTGGTTTCCCCCAAGAAAGAGCCAGAAGTGCTGATCTCAACTAATCGGGCTGCACATCCCTGAATCCTAGGGGTAGGGCAGTTCTGAGCCAATGTGCCACCTAAGGAAAGAAAGCAGAGTTTTCAGCCTGGGAAGCAGGGCCTCAAGTAAGTGTGCCAACAGAGTGCCCTCCTTTAGAGCCAGCTGAGAAACTGAGGCAAGGCTGAATCTACCCGCTTACAACGAAATGTTTCTCTTCAAAATAGCAGATGTTTCTACCAAACGCCAGCAGCTCCTCTCCCTCAGAGTGCTGTTTCTGTGTACACTAGGGAAAGACACTATGGTCCCCAGCTTAGAACGGGTCTTTTCCCAGTTGGTTTCCTCCATGAAAGAGTCAGAAAGGCTGATCTCAAAAAATCGGCCTGCACATCCCTGAATCCTTGGGGTAGGGGAGTTCTGAGCCAATGTGCCACCTAAGGAATGAAAGCAAAATTTTCAGCCTGGGAAGCAGGGCCTCAAGTAAGTCTGCCAACAGTGTGCCCTCCTTTAGAGCCAGCTGAGAAAATGTGGCCAGGCTGATCTACCCGCTTACAACGAAATGTTTCACTTCAGAATAGGAGATTTTGCTACCAAACGCCAGCAGCCCCTTTCCCTCAAAGTGCTGTTTCTGTGTAGACTAGGGAAAGACACCATGGTTCCCAGCTTAGAACGGCTCTTTTCACTGTTGGTTTCCCCCATGAAAGAGCCAGAAGTGCTGATCTCAACTAATCGGGCTGCACATCCCTGAATCCTAGGGGTAGGGCAGTTCTGAGCCAATGTGCCACCTAAGGAAAGAAAGCAGAGTTTTCAACCTGGGAAGCAGGGCCTCAAGTAAGTGTGCCAACAGAGTGCCCTCCTTTAGAGCCAGCTGAGAAACTGAGGCAAGGCTGAATCTACCCGCTTACAACGAAATGTTTCTCTTCAAAATAGCAGATGTTTCTACCAAACGCCAGCAGCTCCTCTCCCTCAGAGTGCTGTTTCTGTGTACACTAGGGAAAGACACTATGGTCCCCAGCTTAGAACGGGTCTTTTCCCAGTTGGTTTCCTCCATGAAAGAGTCAGAAAGGCTGATCTCACAAAATCGGCCTGCACATCCCTGAATCCTTGGGGTAGGGGAGTTCTGAGCCAATGTGCCACCTAAGGAATGAAAGCAAAATTTTCAGCCTGGGAATCAGGGCCTCAAGTAACTCTGCCAACAGAGTGCCCTGTTTTAGAGCCAGCTGAGAATATGTGGCCAGGCTGAATCTACCCGCTTACAACGAAATGTTTCACGTCAGAATAGGAGATTTTGCTACCAAACGCCAGCAGCCCCTTTCCCTCAAAATGCTGTTTCTGTGTAGACTAGGGAGAGACACCATGGTTCCCAGCTTAGAACGGCTCTTTTCACTGTTGGTTTCCCCCATGAAAGAGCCAGAAGTGCTGATCTCAACTAATCGGGCTGCACATCCCTGAATCCTAGGGGTAGGGCAGTTCTGAGCCAATGTGCCACCTAAGGAAAGAAAGCAGAGTTTTCAGCCTGGGAAGCAGGGCCTCAAGTAAGTGTGCCAATAGAGTGCCCTCCTTTATAGCCAGCTGAGAAAATGAGGCAAGGCTGAATCTACCCGCTTACAACGAAATGTTTCTCTTCAGAATAGCAGATGTTTCTACCAAACGCCAGCAGCTCCTCTCCCTCAGAGTGCTGTTTCTGTGTACACTAGGGAAAGACACTATGGTCCCCAGCTTAGAACGGGTCTTTTCCCAGTTGGTTTCCTCCATGAAAGAGTCAGAAAGGCTGATCTCAAAAAATCGGCCTGCACATCCCTGAATCCTTGGGGTAGGGGAGTTCTGAGCCAATGTGCCACCTAAGGAATGAAAGCAAAATTTTCAGCCTGGGAAGCAGGGCCTCAAGTAAGTATGCCAGCAGTGTGCCCTCCTTTAGAGCCAGCTGATAAAATGTGGCCAGGCTGATCTACCCGCTTACAACGAAATGTTTCACTTCAGAATAGGAGATTTTGCTACCAAACGCCAGCAGCCCCTTTCCCTCAAAGTGCTGTTTCTGTGTAGACTAGGGAAAGACACCATGGTTCCCAGCTTAGAACGGCTCTTTTCACTGTTGGTTTCCCCCATGAAAGAGCCAGAAGTGCTGATCTCAACTAATCGGGCTGCACATCCCTGAATCCTAGGGGTAGGGCAGTTCTGAGCCAATGTGCCACCTAAGGAAAGAAAGCAGAGTTTTCAACCTGGGAAGCAGGGCCTCAAGTAAGTGTGCCAACAGAGTGCCCTCCTTTAGAGCCAGCTGAGAAACTGAGGCAAGGCTGAATCTACCCGCTTACAACGAAATGTTTCTCTTCAAAATAGCAGATGTTTCTAACAAACGCCAGCAGCTCCTCTCCCTCAGAATGCTGTTTCTGTGTACACTAGGGAAAGACACTATGGTCCCCAGCTTAGAACGGGTCTTTTCCCAGGTGGTTTCCTCCATGAAAGAGTCAGAAAGGCTGATCTCAAAAAATCGGCCTGCACATCCTTGAATCCTTGGGGTAGGGGAGTTCTGAGCCAATGTGCCACCTAAGGAATGAAAGCAAAATTTTCAGCCTGGGAAGCAGGGCCTCAAGTAAGTCTGCCAACAGTGTGCCCTCCTTTAGAGCCAGCTGAGAAAATGTGGCCAGGCTGATCTACCCGCTTACAACGAAATGTTTCACTTCAGAATAGGAGATTTTGCTACCAAATGCCAGCAGCCCCTTTCCCTCAACGTGCTGTTTCTGTGTAGACTAGGGAAAGACACCATGGTTCCCAGCTTAGAACGGCTCTTTTCACTGTTGGTTTCCCCAATGAAAGAGCCAGAGGTGCTGACCTTAACTAATCGGGCTGCACATCCCTGAATCCTAGGGGTAGGGCAGTTCTGAGCCAATGTGCCACCTATGGAGAAAAAGCAGAGTTTTCAGCCTGGGAAGCAGGGCCTCAAGTAAGTGTGCCAACAGAGTGCCCTCCTTTATAGCCAGCTGAGAAAATGAGGCAAGGCTGAATCTACCCGCTTACAACGAAATGTTTCTCTTCAGAATAGCAGATGTTTCTACCAAACGCCAGCAGCTCCTCTCCCTCAGAGTGCTGTTTCTGTATACACTAGGGAAAGACACTATGGTCCCCAGCTTAGAACGGGTCTTTACCCAGTTGGTTTCCTCCATGAAAGAGTCAGAAAGGCTGATCTCAAAAAATCGGCCTGCACATCCCTGAATCCTTGGGGTAGGGGAGTTCTGAGCCATTGTGCCACCTAAGGAATGAAAGCAAAATTTTCAGCCTGGGAAGCAGGGCCTCAATGAGTCTGCCAACAGTGTGCCCTCCTTTAGAGCCAGCTGAGAAAATGTGGCCAGGCTGATCTACCCGCGTACAACGAAATGTTTCACTTCAGAATAGGAGATTTTGCTACCAAACGCCAGCAGCCCCTTTCCCTCAAAGTGCTGTTTCTGTGTAGACTAGGGAAAGACACCATGGTTCCCAGCTTAGAACGGCTCTTTTCACTGTTGGTTTCCCGCATGAAAGAGTCAGAAGTGCTGATCTCAACTAATCGGGCTGCACATCCCTGAATCCTAGGGGTAGGGCAGTTCTGAGCCAATGTGCCACCTAAGGAAAGAAAGCAGAGTTTTCAGCCTGGGAAGCAGGGCCTCAAGTAAGTGTGCCAATAGAGTGCCCTCCTTTATAGCCAGCTGAGAAAATGAGGCAAGGCTGAATCTACCCGCTTACAACGAAATGTTTCTCTTCAGAATAGCAGATGTTTCTACCAAACGCCAGCAGCTCCTCTCCCTCAGAGTGCTGTTTCTGTGTACACTAGGGAAAGACACTATGGTCCCCAGCTTAGAACGGGTCTTTTCCCAGTTGGTTTCCTCCATGAAAGAGTCAGAAAGGCTGATCTCAAAATATCGGCCTGCACATCCCTGAATCCTTGGGGTAGGGGAGTTCTGAGCCAATGTGCCACCTAAGGAATGAAAGCAAAATTTTCAGCCTGGGAAGCAGGGCCTCAAGTAAGTAAGCCAGCAGTGTGCCCTCCTTTAGAGCCAGCTGAGAAAATGTGGCCAGGCTGATCTACCCGCTTACAACGAAATGTTTCACTTCAGAATAGGAGATTTTGCTACCAAACGCCAGCAGCCCCTTTCCCTCAAAGTGCTGTTTCTGTGTAGACTAGGGAAAGACACCATGGTTCCCAGGTTAGAACGGCTCTTTTCACTGTTGGTTTCCCCCATGAAAGAGCCAGAGGTGCTGACCTTAACTAATCGGGCTGCACATCCCTGAATCCTAGGGGTAGGGCAGTTCTGAGCCAATGTGCCACCTATGGAGAAAAAGCAGAGTTTTCAGCCTGGGAAGCAGGGCCTCATGTAAGTGTGCCAACAGAGTGCCCTCCTTTATAGCCAGCTGAGAAAATGAGGCAAGGCTGAATCTACCCGCTTACAACGAAATGTTTCTCTTCAGAATAGCAGATGTTTCTACCAAACGCCAGCAGCTCCTCTCCCTCAGAGTGCTGTTTCTGTGTACACTAGGGAAAGACACTATGGTCCCCAGCTTAGAACGGGTCTTTTCCCAGTTGGTTTCCTCCATGAAAGAGTCAGAAAGGCTGATCTCAAAAAATCGGCCTGCACATCCCTGAATCCTTGGGGTAGGGGAGTTCTGAGCCAATGTGCCACCTAAGGAATGAAAGCAAAATTTTCAGCCTGGGAAGCAGGGCCTCAAGTAAGTCTGCCAACAGTGTGCCCTCCTTTAGAGCCAGCTGAGAAAATGTGGCCAGGCTGATCTACCCGCTTACAACGAAATGTTTCACTTCAGAATAGGAGATTTTGCTACCAAACGCCAGCAGCCCCTTTCCCTCAACGTGCTGTTTCTGTGTAGACTAGGGAAAGACACCATGGTTCCCAGCTTAGAACGGCTCATTTCACTGTTGGTTTCCCCCATGAAAGAGCCAGAAATGCTGATCTCAACTAATCGGGCTGCACATCCCTGAATCCTAGGGGTAGGGCAGTTCTGAGCCAATGTGCCACCTAAGGAAAGAAAGCAGAGTTTTCAGCCTGGGAAGCAGGGCCTCAAGTAAGTGTGCCAACAGAGTGCCCTCCTTTAGAGCCAGCTGAGAAACTGAGGCAAGGCTGAATCTACCCGCTTACAACGAAATGTTTCTCTTCAAAATAGCAGATGTTTCTACCAAACGCCAGCAGCTCCTCTCCCTCAGAATGCTGTTTCTGTGTACACTAGGGAAAGACACTATGGTCCCCAGCTTAGAACGGGTCTTTTCCCAGGTGGTTTCCTCCATGAAAGAGTCAGAAAGGCTGATCTCAAAAAATCGGCCAGCACATCCTTGAATCCTTGGGGTAGGGGAGTTCTGAGCCAATGTGCCACCTAAGGAATGAAAGCAAAATTTTCAGCCTGGGAAGCAGGGCCTCAAGTAAGTCTGCCAACAGTGTGCCCTCCTTTAGAGCCAGCTGAGAAAATGTGGCCAGGCTGATCTACCCGCTTACAACGAAATGTTTCACTTCAGAATAGGAGATTTTGCTACCAAACGCCAGCAGCCCCTTTCCCTCAACGTGCTGTTTCTGTGTAGACTAGGGAAAGACACCATGGTTCCCAGCTTAGAACGGCTCTTTTCACTGTTGGTTTCCCCCATGAAAGAGCCAGAGGTGCTGACCTTAACTAATCGGGCTGCACATCCCTGAATCCTAGGGGTAGGGCAGTTCTGAGCCAATGTGCCACCTATGGAGAAAAAGCAGAGTTTTCAGCCTGGGAAGCAGGGCCTCAAGTAAGTGTGCCAACAGAGTGCCCTCCTTTATAGCCAGCTGAGAAAATGAGGCAAGGCTGAATCTACCCGCTTACAACGAAATGTTTCTCTTCAGAATAGCAGATGTTTCTACCAAACGCCAGCAGCTCCTCTCCCTCAGAGTGCTGTTTCTGTATACACTAGGGAAAGACACTATGGTCCCCAGCTTAGAACGGGTCTTTACCCAGTTTGTTTCCTCCATGAAAGAGTCAGAAAGGCTGATCTCAAAAAATCGGCCTGCACATCCCTGAATCATTGGGGTAGGGGAGTTCTGAGCCAATGTGCCACCTGAGGAATGAAAGCAAAATTTTCAGCCTGGGAAGCAGGGCCTCAAGTAAGTCTGCCAACAGTGTGCCCTCCTTTAGAGCCAGCTGAGAAAATGTGGCCAGGCTGATCTACCCGCTTACAACGAAATGTTTCACTTCAGAATAGGAGATTTTGCTACCAAACGCCAGCAGCCCCTTTCCCTCAAAGTGCTGTTTCTGTGTAGACTAGGGAGAGACACCATGGTTCCCAGCTTAGAACGGCTCTTTTCACTGTTGGTTTCCCCCATGAAAGAGCCAGAAGTGCTGATCTCAACTAATCGGGCTGCACATCCCTGAATCCTAGGGGTAGGGCAGTTCTGAGCCAATGAGCCACCTAAGGAAAGAAAGCAGAGTTTTCAGCCTGGGAAGCAGGGCCTCAAGTAAGTGTGCCAACAGAGTGCCCTCCTTTAGAGCCAGCTGAGAAACTGAGGGAAGGCTGAATCTACCCGCTTACAACGAAATGTTTCTCTTCACAATAGCAGATGTTTCTACCAAACGCCAGCAGCTCCTCTCCCTCAGAGTGCTGTTTCTGTGTACACTAGGGAAATACACTATGGTCCCCAGCTTAGAACGGGTCTTTACCCTGTTGGTTTCCTCCATGAAAGAGTCAGAAAAGCTGATATCAAAAAATTGGCCTGCACATCCCTGAATCCTAGGGGTAGGGCAGTTCTGAGCCAATGTGCCACCTAAGGAGAGAAGGCAGAGTTTTCAGCCTGGGAAGCAGGGCCTCAAGTAAGTGTGCCAACAGAATGCCCTCCTTTAGAGCCAGCTGAGAAACTGAGGCAAGGCTGAATCTACCCGCTTACAACGAAATGTTTCTCTTCAGAATAGCAGATGTTTCTACCAAACGCCAGCAGCTCCTCTCCCTCAGAGTGCTGTTTCTGTGTACACTAGGGAAAGACACTATGGTCCCCAGCTTAGAACGGGTCTTTACCCAGTTGGTTTCCTCCATGAAAGAGTCAGAAAGGCTGATCTCAAAAAATCGGCCTGCACATCCCTGAATCCTTGGGGTAGGGGAGTTCTGAGCCATTGTGCCACCTAAGGAATGAAAGCAAAATTTTCAGCCTGGGAAGCAGGGCCTCAATGAGTCTGCCAACAGTGTGCCCTCCTTTAGAGCCAGCTGAGAAAATGTGGCCATGCTGATCTACCCGCGTACAACGAAATGTTTCACTTCAGAATAGGAGATTTTGCTACCAAACGCCAGCAGCCCCTTTCCCTCAAAGTGCTGTTTCTGTGTAGACTAGGGAAAGACACCATGGTTCCCAGCTTAGAACGGCTCTTTTCACTGTTGGTTTCCCCCATGAAAGAGCCAGAAGTGCTGATCTCAACTAATCGGGCTGCACATCCCTGAATCCTAGGGGTAGGGGAGTTCTGAGCCAATGTGCCACCTAAGGAAAGAAAGCAGAGTTTTCAGCCTGGGAAGCAGGGCCTCAAGTAAGTGTGCCAATAGAGTGCCCTCCTTTATAGCCAGCTGAGAAAATGAGGCAAGGCTGAATCTACCCGCTTACAACGAAATGTTTCTCTTCAGAATAGCAGATGTTTCTACCAAACGCCAGCAGCTCCTCTCCCTCAGAGTGCTGTTTCTGTGTACACTAGGGAAAGACACTATGGTCCCCAGCTTAGAACGGGTCTTTTCCCAGTTGGTTTCCTCCATGAAAGAGTCAGAAAGGCTGATCTCAAAAAATCGGCCTGCACATCCCTGAATCCTTGGGGTAGGGGAGTTCTGAGCCAATGTGCCACCTAAGGAATGAAAGCAAAATTTTCAGCCTGGGAAGCAGGGCCTCAAGTAAGTCTGCCAACAGTGTGCCCTCCTTTAGAGCCAGCTGAGAAAATGTGGCCAGGCTGATCTACCCGCTTACAACGAAATGTTTCACTTCAGAATAGGAGATTTTGCTACCAAACGCCAGCAGCCCCTTTCCCTCAACGTGCTGTTTCTGTGTAGACTAGGGAAAGACACCATGGTTCCCAGCTTAGAACGGCTCATTTCACTGTTGGTTTCCCCCATGAAAGAGCCAGAAGTGCTGATCTCAACTAATCGGGCTGCACATCCCTGAATCCTAGGGGTAGGGCAGTTCTGAGCCAATGTGCCACCTAAGGAAAGAAAGCAGAGTTTTCAACCTGGGAAGCAGGGCCTCAAGTAAGTGTGCCAACAGACTGCCCTCCTTTAGAGCCAGCTGAGAAACTGAGGCAAGGCTGAATCTACCCGCTTACAACGAAATGTTTCTCTTCAAAATAGCAGATGTTTCTACCAAACGCCAGCAGCTCCTCTCCCTCAGAATGCTGTTTCTGTGTACACTAGGGAAAGACACTATGGTCCCCAGCTTAGAACGGGTCTTTTCCCAGGTGGTTTCCTCCATGAAAGAGTCAGAAAGGCTGATCTCAAAAAATCGGCCTGCACATCCTTGAATCCTTGGGGTAGGGGAGTTCTGAGCCAATGTGCCACCTAAGGAATGAAAGCAAAATTTTCAGCCTGGGAAGCAGGGCCTCAAGTAAGTCTGCCAACAGTGTGCCCTCCTTTAGAGCCAGCTGAGAAAATGTGGCCAGGCTGATCTACCCGCTTACAACGAAATGTTTCACTTCAGAATAGGAGATTTTGCTACCAAACGCCAGCAGCCCCTTTCCCTCAACGTGCTGTTTCTGTGTAGACTAGGGAAAGACACCATGGTTCCCAGCTTAGAACGGCTCTTTTCACTGTTGGTTTCCCCCATGAAAGAGCCAGAGGTGCTGACCTTAACTAATCGGGCTGCACATCCCTGAATCCTAGGGGTAGGGCAGTTCTGAGCCAATGTGCCACCTAAGGAGAAAAAGCAGAGTTTTCAGCCTGGGAAGCAGGGCCTCAAGTAAGTGTGCCAACAGAGTGCCCTCCTTTATAGCCAGCTGAGAAAATGAGTCAAGGCTGAATCTACCCGCTTACAACGAAATGTTTCTCTTCAGAATAGCAGATGTTTCTACCAAACGCCAGCAGCTCCTCTCCCTCAGAGTGCTGTTTCTGTATACACTAGGGAAAGACACTATGGTCCCCAGCTTAGAACGGGTCTTTACCCAGTTGGTTTCCTCCATGAAAGAGTCAGAAAGGCTGATCTCAAAAAATCGGCCTGCACATCCCTGAATCCTTGGGGTAGGGGAGTTCTGAGCCATTGTGCCACCTAAGGAATGAAAGCAAAATTTTCAGCCTGGGAAGCAGGGCCTCAATGAGTCTGCCAACAGTGTGCCCTCCTTTAGAGCCAGCTGAGAAAATGTGGCCAGGCTGATCTACCCGCGTACAACGAAATGTTTCACTTCAGAATAGGAGATTTTGCTACCAAACGCCAGCAGCCCCTTTCCCTCAAAGTGCTGTTTCTGTGTAGACTAGGGAAAGACACCATGGTTCCCAGCTTAGAACGGCTCTTTTCACTGTTGGTTTCCCGCATGAAAGAGTCAGAAGTGCTGATCTCAACTAATCGGGCTGCACATCCCTGAATCCTAGGGGTAGGGCAGTTCTGAGCCAATGTGCCACCTAAGGAAAGAAAGCAGAGTTTTCAGCCTGGGAAGCAGGGCCTCAAGTAAGTGTGCCAATAGAGTGCCCTCCTTTATAGCCAGCTGAGAAAATGAGGCAAGGCTGAATCTACCCGCTTACAACGAAATGTTTCTCTTCAGAATAGCAGATGTTTCTACCAAACGCCAGCAGCTCCTCTCCCTCAGAGTGCTGTTTCTGTGTACACTAGGGAAAGACACTATGGTCCCCAGCTTAGAACGGGTCTTTTCCCAGTTGGTTTCCTCCATGAAAGAGTCAGAAAGGCTGATCTCAAAATATCGGCCTGCACATCCCTGAATCCTTGGGGTAGGGGAGTTCTGAGCCAATGTGCCACCTAAGGAATGAAAGCAAAATTTTCAGCCTGGGAAGCAGGGCCTCAAGTAAGTATGCCAGCAGTGTGCCCTCCTTTAGAGCCAGCTGAGAAAATGTGGCCAGGCTGATCTACCCGCTTACAACGAAATGTTTCACTTCAGAATAGGAGATTTTGCTACCAAACGCCAGCAGCCCCTTTCCCTCAAAGTGCTGTTTCTGTGTAGACTAGGGAAAGACACCATGGTTCCCAGGTTAGAACGGCTCTTTTCACTGTTGGTTTCCCCCATGAAAGAGCCAGAGGTGCTGACCTTAACTAATCGGGATGCACATCCCTGAATCCTAGGGGTAGGGCAGTTCTGAGCCAATGTGCCACCTATGGAGAAAAAGCAGAGTTTTCAGCCTGGGAAGCAGGGCCTCAAGTAAGTGTGCCAACAGAGTGCCCTCCTTTATAGCCAGCTGAGAAAATGAGGCAAGGCTGAATCTACCCGCTTACAACGAAATGTTTCTCTTCAGAATAGCAGATGTTTCTACCAAACGCCAGCAGCTCCTCTCCCTCAGAGTGCTGTTTCTGTATACACTAGGGAAAGACACTATGGTCCCCAGCTTAGAACGGGTCTTTACCCAGTTGGTTTCCTCCATGAAAGAGTCAGAAAGGCTGATCTCAAAAAATCGGCCTGCACATCCCTGAATCCTTGGGGTAGGGGAGTTCTGAGCCATTGTGCCACCTAAGGAATGAAAGCAAAATTTTCAGCCTGGGAAGCAGGGCCTCAATGAGTCTGCCAACAGTGTGCCCTCCTTTAGAGCCAGCTGAGAAAATGTGGCCAGGCTGATCTACCCGCGTACAACGAAATGTTTCACTTCAGAATAGGAGATTTTGCTACCAAACGCCAGCAGCCCCTTTCCCTCAAAGTGCTGTTTCTGTGTAGACTAGGGAAAGACACCATGGTTCCCAGCTTAGAACGGCTCTTTTCACTGTTGGTTTCCCCCATGAAAGAGCCAGAAGTGCTGATCTCAACTAATCGGGCTGCACATCCCTGAATCCTAGGGGTAGGGCAGTTCTGAGCCAATGTGCCACCTAAGGAAAGAAAGCAGAGTTTTCAGCCTGGGAAGCAGGGCCTCAAGTAAGGGTGCCAATAGAGTGCCCTCCTTTATAGCCAGCTGAGAAAATGAGGCAAGGCTGAATCTACCCGCTTACAACGAAATGTTTCTCTTCAGAATAGCAGATGTTTCTACCAAACGCCAGCAGCTCCTCTCCCTCAGAGTGCTGTTTCTGTGTACACTAGGGAAAGACACTATGGTCCCCAGCTTAGAACGGGTCTTTTCCCAGTTGGTTTCCTCCATGAAAGAGTCAGAAAGGCTGATCTCAAAAAATCGGCCTGCACATCCCTGAATCCTTGGGGTAGGGGAGTTCTGAGCCAATGTGCCACCTAAGGAATGAAAGCAAAATTTTCAGCCTGGGAAGCAGGGCCTCAAGTAAGTCTGCCAACAGTGTGCCCTCCTTTAGAGCCAGCTGAGAAAATGTGGCCAGGCTGATCTACCCGCTTACAACGAAATGTTTCACTTCAGAATAGGAGATTTTGCTACCAAACGCCAGCAGCCCCTTTCCCTCAACGTGCTGTTTCTGTGTAGACTAGGGAAAGACACCATGGTTCCCAGCTTAGAACGGCTCATTTCACTGTTGGTTTCCCCCATGAAAGAGCCAGAAGTGCTGATCTCAACTAATCGGGCTGCACATCCCTGAATCCTAGGGGTAGGGCAGTTCTGAGCCAATGTGCCACCTAAGGAAAGAAAGCAGAGTTTTCAGCCTGGGAAGCAGGGCCTCAAGTAAGTGTGCCAACAGAGTGCCCTCCTTTAGAGCCAGCTGAGAAACTGAGGCAAGGCTGAATCTACCCGCTTACAACGAAATGTTTCTCTTCAAAATAGCAGATGTTTCTACCAAACGCCAGCAGCTCCTCTCCCTCAGAATGCTGTTTCTGTGTACACTAGGGAAAGACACTATGGTCCCCAGCTTAGAACGGGTCTTTTCCCAGGTGGTTTCCTCCATGAAAGAGTCAGAAAGGCTGATCTCAAAAAATCGGCCTGCACATCCCTGAATCCTTGGGGTAGGGGAGTTCTGAGCCATTGTGCCACCTAAGGAATGAAAGCAAAATTTTCAGCCTGGGAAGCAGGGCCTCAATGAGTCTGCCAACAGTGTGCCCTCCTTTAGAGCCAGCTGAGAAAATGTGGCCAGGCTGATCTACCCGCGTACAACGAAATGTTTCACTTCAGAATAGGAGATTTTGCTACCAAACGCCAGCAGCCCCTTTCCCTCAAAGTGCTGTTTCTGTGTAGACTAGGGAAAGACACCATGGTTCCCAGCTTAGAACGGCTCTTTTCACTGTTGGTTTCCCGCATGAAAGAGTCAGAAGTGCTGATCTCAACTAATCGGGCTGCACATCCCTGAATCCTAGGGGTAGGGCAGTTCTGAGCCAATGTGCCACCTAAGGAAAGAAAGCAGAGTTTTCAGCCTGGGAAGCAGGGCCTCAAGTAAGTGTGCCAATAGAGTGCCCTCCTTTATAGCCAGCTGAGAAAATGAGGCAAGGCTGAATCTACCCGCTTACAACGAAATGTTTCTCTTCAGAATAGCAGATGTTTCTACCAAACGCCAGCAGCTCCTCTCCCTCAGAGTGCTGTTTCTGTGTACACTAGGGAAAGACACTATGGTCCCCAGCTTAGAACGGGTCTTTTCCCAGTTGGTTTCCTCCATGAAAGAGTCAGAAAGGCTGATCTCAAAATATCGGCCTGCACATCCCTGAATCCTTGGGGTAGGGGAGTTCTGAGCCAATGTGCCACCTAAGGAATGAAAGCAAAATTTTCAGCCTGGGAAGCAGGGCCTCAAGTAAGTATGCCAGCAGTGTGCCCTCCTTTAGAGCCAGCTGAGAAAATGTGGCCAGGCTGATCTACCCGCTTACAACGAAATGTTTCACTTCAGAATAGGAGATTTTGCTACCAAACGCCAGCAGCCCCTTTCCCTCAAAGTGCTGTTTCTGTGTAGACTAGGGAAAGACACCATGGTTCCCAGGTTAGAACGGCTCTTTTCACTGTTGGTTTCCCCCATGAAAGAGCCAGAGGTGCTGACCTTAACTAATCGGGCTGCACATCCCTGAATCCTAGGGGTAGGGCAGTTCTGAGCCAATGTGCCACCTATGGAGAAAAAGCAGAGTTTTCAGCCTGGGAAGCAGGGCCTCAAGTAAGTGTGCCAACAGAGTGCCCTCCTTTATAGCCAGCTGAGAAAATGAGGCAAGGCTGAATCTACCCGCTTACAACGAAATGTTTCTCTTCAGAATAGCAGTTGTTTCTACCAAACGCCAGCAGCTCCTCTCCCTCAGAGTGCTGTTTCTGTATACACTAGGGAAAGACACTATGGTCCCCAGCTTAGAACGGGTCTTTACCCAGTTGGTTTCCTCCATGAAAGAGTCAGAAAGGCTGATCTCAAAAAATCGGCCTGCACATCCCTGAATCCTTGGGGTAGGGGAGTTCTGAGCCATTGTGCCACCTAAGGAATGAAAGCAAAATTTTCAGCCTGGGAAGCAGGGCCTCAATGAGTCTGCCAACAGTGTGCCCTCCTTTAGAGCCAGCTGAGAAAATGTGGCCAGGCTGATCTACCCGCGTACAACGAAATGTTTCACTTCAGAATAGGAGATTTTGCTACCAAACGCCAGCAGCCCCTTTCCCTCAAAGTGCTGTTTCTGTGTAGACTAGGGAAAGACACCATGGTTCCCAGCTTAGAACGGCTCTTTTCACTGTTGGTTTCCCCCATGAAAGAGCCAGAAGTGCTGATCTCAACTAATCGGGCTGCACATCCCTGAATCCTAGGGGTAGGGCAGTTCTGAGCCAATGTGCCACCTAAGGAAAGAAAGCAGAGTTTTCAGCCTGGGAAGCAGGGCCTCAAGTAAGGGTGCCAATAGAGTGCCCTCCTTTATAGCCAGCTGAGAAAATGAGGCAAGGCTGAATCTACCCGCTTACAACGAAATGTTTCTCTTCAGAATAGCAGATGTTTCTACCAAACGCCAGCAGCTCCTCTCCCTCAGAGTGCTGTTTCTGTGTACACTAGGGAAAGACACTATGGTCCCCAGCTTAGAACGGGTCTTTTCCCAGTTGGTTTCCTCCATGAAAGAGTCAGAAAGGCTGATCTCAAAAAATCGGCCTGCACATCCCTGAATCCTTGGGGTAGGGGAGTTCTGAGCCAATGTGCCACCTAAGGAATGAAAGCAAAATTTTCAGCCTGGGAAGCAGGGCCTCAAGTAAGTCTGCCAACAGTGTGCCCTCCTTTAGAGCCAGCTGAGAAAATGTGGCCAGGCTGATCTACCCGCTTACAACGAAATGTTTCACTTCAGAATAGGAGATTTTGCTACCAAACGCCAGCAGCCCCTTTCCCTCAACGTGCTGTTTCTGTGTAGACTAGGGAAAGACACCATGGTTCCCAGCTTAGAACGGCTCATTTCACTGTTGGTTTCCCCCATGAAAGAGCCAGAAGTGCTGATCTCAACTAATCGGGCTGCACATCCCTGAATCCTAGGGGTAGGGCAGTTCTGAGCCAATGTGCCACCTAAGGAAAGAAAGCAGAGTTTTCAGCCTGGGAAGCAGGGCCTCAAGTAAGTGTGCCAACAGAGTGCCCTCCTTTAGAGCCAGCTGAGAAACTGAGGCAAGGCTGAATCTACCCGCTTACAACGAAATGTTTCTCTTCAAAATAGCAGATGTTTCTACCAAACGCCAGCAGCTCCTCTCCCTCAGAATGCTCTTTCTGTGTACACTAGGGAAAGACACTATGGTCCCCAGCTTAGAACGGGTCTTTTCCCAGGTGGTTTCCTCCATGAAAGAGTCAGAAAGGCTGATCTCAAAAAATCGGCCTGCACATCCCTGAATCCTTGGGGTAGGGGAGTTCTGAGCCATTGTGCCACCTAAGGAATGAAAGCAAAATTTTCAGCCTGGGAAGCAGGGCCTCAATGAGTCTGCCAACAGTGTGCCCTCCTTTAGAGCCAGCTGAGAAAATGTGGCCAGGCTGATCTACCCGCGTACAACGAAATGTTTCACTTCAGAATAGGAGATTTTGCTACCAAACGCCAGCAGCCCCTTTCCCTCAAAGTGCTGTTTCTGTGTAGACTAGGGAAAGACACCATGGTTCCCAGCTTAGAACGGCTCTTTTCACTGTTGGTTTCCCGCATGAAAGAGTCAGAAGTGCTGATCTCAACTAATCGGGCTGCACATCCCTGAATCCTAGGGGTAGGGCAGTTCTGAGCCAATGTGCCACCTAAGGAAAGAAAGCAGAGTTTTCAGCCTGGGAAGCAGGGCCTCAAGTAAGTGTGCCAATAGAGTACCCTCCTTTATAGCCAGCTGAGAAAATGAGGCAAGGCTGAATCTACCCGCTTACAACGAAATGTTTCTCTTCAGAATAGCAGATGTTTCTACCAAACGCCAGCAGCTCCTCTCCCTCAGAGTGCTGTTTCTGTGTACACTAGGGAAAGACACTATGGTCCCCAGCTTAGAACGGGTCTTTTCCCAGTTGGTTTCCTCCATGAAAGAGTCAGAAAGGCTGATCTCAAAATATCGGCCTGCACATCCCTGAATCCTTGGGGTAGGGGAGTTCTGAGCCAATGTGCCACCTAAGGAATGAAAGCAAAATTTTCAGCCTGGGAAGCAGGGCCTCAAGTAAGTATGCCAGCAGTGTGCCCTCCTTTAGAGCCAGCTGAGAAAATGTGGCCAGGCTGATCTACCCGCTTACAACGAAATGTTTCACTTCAGAATAGGAGATTTTGCTACCAAACGCCAGCAGCCCCTTTCCCTCAAAGTGCTGTTTCTGTGTAGACTAGGGAAAGACACCATGGTTCCCAGCTTAGAACGGCTCTTTTCACTGTTGGTTTCCCCCATGAAAGAGCCAGAAGTGCTGATCTCAACTAATCGGGCTGCACATCCCTGAATCCTAGGGGTAGGGCAGTTCTGAGCCAATGTGCCACCTAAGGAAAGAAAGCAGAGTTTTCAGCCTGGGAAGCAGGGCCTCAAGTAAGGGTGCCAATAGAGTGCCCTCCTTTATAGCCAGCTGAGAAAATGAGGCAAGGCTGAATCTACCCGCTTACAACGAAATGTTTCTCTTCAGAATAGCAGATGTTTCTACCAAACGCCAGCAGCTCCTCTCCCTCAGAGTGCTGTTTCTGTGTACACTAGGGAAAGACACTATGGTCCCCAGCTTAGAACGGGTCTTTTCCCAGTTGGTTTCCTCCATGAAAGAGTCAGAAAGGCTGATCTCAAAAAATCGGCCTGCACATCCCTGAATCCTTGGGGTAGGGGAGTTCTGAGCCAATGTGCCACCTAAGGAATGAAAGCAAAATTTTCAGCCTGGGAAGCAGGGCCTCAAGTAAGTCTGCCAACAGTGTGCCCTCCTTTAGAGCCAGCTGAGAAAATGTGGCCAGGCTGATCTACCCGCTTACAACGAAATGTTTCACTTCAGAATAGGAGATTTTGCTACCAAACGCCAGCAGCCCCTTTCCCTCAACGTGCTGTTTCTGTGTAGACTAGGGAAAGACACCATGGTTCCCAGCTTAGAACGGCTCATTTCACTGTTGGTTTCCCCCATGAGAGAGCCAGAAGTGCTGATCTCAACTAATCGGGCTGCACATCCCTGAATCCTAGGGGTAGGGCAGTTCTGAGCCAATGTGCCACCTAAGGAAAGAAAGCAGAGTTTTCAGCCTGGGAAGCAGGGCCTCAAGTAAGTGTGCCAACAGAGTGCCCTCCTTTAGAGCCAGCTGAGAAACTGAGGCAAGGCTGAATCTACCCGCTTACAACGAAATGTTTCTCTTCAAAATAGCAGATGTTTCTACCAAACGCCAGCAGCTCCTCTCCCTCAGAATGCTGTTTCTGTGTACACTAGGGAAAGACACTATGGTCCCCAGCTTAGAACGGGTCTTTTCCCAGGTGGTTTCCTCCATGAAAGAGTCAGAAAGGCTGATCTCAAAAAATCGGCCTGCACATCCTTGAATCCTTGGGGTAGGGGAGTTCTGAGCCAATGTGCCACCTAAGGAATGAAAGCAAAATTTTCAGCCTGGGAAGCAGGGCCTCAAGTAAGTCTGCCAACAGTGTGCCCTCCTTTAGAGCCAGCTGAGAAAATGTGGCCAGGCTGATCTACCCGCTTACAACGAAATGTTTCACTTCAGAATAGGAGATTTTGCTACCAAACGCCAGCAGCCCCTTTCCCTCAACGTGCTGTTTCTGTGTAGACTAGGGAAAGACACCATGGTTCCCAGCTTAGAACGGCTCTTTTCACTGTTGGTTTCCCCCATGAAAGAGCCAGAGGTGCTGACCTTAACTAATCGGGCTGCACATCCCTGAATCCTAGGGGTAGGGCAGTTCTGAGCCAATGTGCCACCTATGGAGAAAAAGCAGAGTTTTCAGCCTGGGAAGCAGGGCCTCAAGTAAGTGTGCCAACAGAGTGCCCTCCTTTATAGCCAGCTGAGAAAATGAGGCAAGGCTGAATCTACCCGCTTACAACGAAATGTTTCTCTTCAGAATAGCAGATGTTTCTACCAAACGCCAGCAGCTCCTCTCCCTCAGAGTGCTGTTTCTGTATACACTAGGGAAAGACACTATGGTCCCCAGCTTAGAACGGGTCTTTACCCAGTTGGTTTCCTCCATGAAAGAGTCAGAAAGGCTGATCTCAAAAAATCGGCCTGCACATCCCTGAATCCTTGGGGTAGGGGAGTTCTGAGCCATTGTGCCACCTAAGGAATGAAAGCAAAATTTTCAGCCTGGGAAGCAGGGCCTCAATGAGTCTGCCAACAGTGTGCCCTCCTTTAGAGCCAGCTGAGAAAATGTGGCCAGGCTGATCTACCCGCGTACAACGAAATGTTTCACTTCAGAATAGGAGATTTTGCTACCAAACGCCAGCAGCCCCTTTCCCTCAAAGTGCTGTTTCTGTGTAGACTAGGGAAAGACACCATGGTTCCCAGCTTAGAACGGCTCTTTTCACTGTTGGTTTCCCACATGAAAGAGTCAGAAGTGCTGATCTCAACTAATCGGGCTGCACATCCCTGAATCCTAGGGGTAGGGCAGTTCTGAGCCAATGTGCCACCTAAGGAAAGAAAGCAGAGTTTTCAGCCTGGGAAGCAGGGCCTCAAGTAAGTGTGCCAATAGAGTGCCCTCCTTTATAGCCAGCTGAGAAAATGAGGCAAGGCTGAATCTACCCGCTTACAACGAAATGTTTCTCTTCAGAATAGCAGATGTTTCTACCAAACGCCAGCAGCTCCTCTCCCTCAGAGTGCTGTTTCTGTGTACACTAGGGAAAGACACTATGGTCCCCAGCTTAGAACGGGTCTTTTCCCAGTTGGTTTCCTCCATGAAAGAGTCAGAAAGGCTGATCTCAAAAAATCGGCCTGCACATCCCTGAATCCTTGGGGTAGGGGAGTTCTGAGCCAATGTGCCACCTAAGGAATGAAAGCAAAATTTTCAGCCTGGGAAGCAGGGCCTCAAGTAAGTCTGCCAACAGTGTGCCCTCCTTTAGAGCCAGCTGAGAAAATGTGGCCAGGCTGATCTACCCGCGTACAACGAAATGTTTCACTTCAGAATAGGAGATTTTGCTACCAAACGCCAGCAGCCCCTTTCCCTCAACGTGCTGTTTCTGTGTAGACTAGGGAAAGACACCATGGTTCCCAGCTTAGAACGGCTCATTTCATTGTTTGTTTCCCCCATGAAAGAGCCAGAAGTGCTGATCTCAACTAATCGGGCTGCACATCCCTGAATCCTAGGGGTAGGGCAGTTCTGAGCCAATGTGCCACCTAAGGAAAGAAAGCAGAGTTTTCAGCCTGGGAAGCAGGGCCTCAAGTAAGTGTGCCAACAGAGTGCCCTCCTTTAGAGCCAGCTGAGAAACTGAGGCAAGGCTGAATCTACCCGCTTACAACGAAATGTTTCTCTTCAAAATAGCAGATGTTTCTACCAAACGCCAGCAGCTCCTCTCCCTCAGAATGCTGTTTCTGTGTACACTAGGGAAAGACACTATGGTCCCCAGCTTAGAACGGGTCTTTTCCCAGGTGGTTTCCTCCATGAAAGAGTCAGAAAGGCTGATCTCAAAAAATCGGCCTGCACATCCTTGAATCCTTGGGGTAGGGGAGTTCTGAGCCAATGTGCCACCTAAGGAATGAAAGCAAAATTTTCAGCCTGGGAAGCAGGGCCTCAAGTAAGTCTGCCAGCAGTGTGCCCTCCTTTAGAGCCAGCTGAGAAAATGTGGCCAGGCTGATCTACCCGCTTACAACGAAATGTTTCACTTCAGAATAGGAGATTTTGCTACCAAACGCCAGCAGCCCCTTTCCCTCAAAGTGCTGTTTCTGTGTAGACTAGGGAAAGACACCATGGTTCCCAGCTTAGAACGGCTCTTTTCACTGTTGGTTTCCCCCATGAAAGAGCCAGAAGTGCTGATCTCAACTAATCGGGCTGCACATCCCTGAATCCTAGGGGTAGGGCAGTTCTGAGCCAATGTGCCACCTAAGGAAAGAAAGCAGAGTTTTCAGCCTGGGAAGCAGGGCCTCAAGTAAGGGTGCCAATAGAGTGCCCTCCTTTATAGCCAGCTGAGAAAATGAGGCAAGGCTGAATCTACCCGCTTACAACGAAATGTTTCTCTTCAGAATAGCAGATGTTTCTACCAAACGCCAGCAGCTCCTCTCCCTCAGAGTGCTGTTTCTGTGTACACTAGGGAAAGACACTATGGTCCCCAGCTTAGAACGGGTCTTTTCCCAGTTGGTTTCCTCCATGAAAGAGTCAGAAAGGCTGATCTCAAAATATCGGCCTGCACATCCCTAAATCCTTGGGGTAGGGGAGTTCTGAGCCAATGTGCCACCTAAGGAATGAAAGCAAAATTTTCAGCCTGGGAAGCAGGGCCTCAAGTAAGTATGCCAGCAGTGTGCCCTCCTTTAGAGCCAGCTGAGAAAATGTGGCCAGGCTGATCTACCCGCTTACAACGAAATGTTTCACTTCAGAATAGGAGATTTTGCTACCAAACGCCAGCAGCCCCTTTCCCTCAAAGTGCTGTTTCTGTGTAGACTAGGGAAAGACACCATGGTTCCCAGGTTAGAACGGCTCTTTTCACTGTTGGTTTCCCCCATGAAAGAGCCAGAGGTGCTGACCTTAACTAATCGGGCTGCACATCCCTGAATCCTAGGGGTAGGGCAGTTCTGAGCCAATGTGCCACCTATGGAGAAAAAGCAGAGTTTTCAGCCTGGGAAGCAGGGCCTCAAGTAAGTGTGCCAACAGAGTGCCCTCCTTTAGAGCCAGCTGAGAAACTGAGGCAAGGCTGAATCTACCCGCTTACAACGAAATGTTTCTCTTCAAAATAGCAGATGTTTCTACCAAACGCCAGCAGCTCCTCTCCCTCAGAATGCTGTTTCTGTGTACACTAGGGAAAGACACTATGGTCCCCAGCTTAGAACGGGTCTTTTCCCAGGTGGTTTCCTCCATGAAAGAGTCAGAAAGGCTGATCTCAAAAAATCGGCCTGCACATCCCTGAATCCTTGGGGTAGGGGAGTTCTGAGCCATTGTGCCACCTAAGGAATGAAAGCAAAATTTTCAGCCTGGGAAGCAGGGCCTCAATGAGTCTGCCAACAGTGTGCCCTCCTTTAGAGCCAGCTGAGAAAATGTGGCCAGGCTGATCTACCCGCGTACAACGAAATGTTTCACTTCAGAATAGGAGATTTTGCTACCAAACGCCAGCAGCCCCTTTCCCTCAAAGTGCTGTTTCTGTGTAGACTAGGGAAAGACACCATGGTTCCCAGCTTAGAACGGCTCTTTTCACTGTTGGTTTCCCGCATGAAAGAGTCAGAAGTGCTGATCTCAACTAATCGGGCTGCACATCCCTGAATCCTAGGGGTAGGGCAGTTCTGAGCCAATGTGCCACCTAAGGAAAGAAAGCAGAGTTTTCAGCCTGGGAAGCAGGGCCTCAAGTAAGTGTGCCAATAGAGTGCCCTCCTTTATAGCCAGCTGAGAAAATGAGGCAAGGCTGAATCTACCCGCTTACAACGAAATGTTTCTCTTCAGAATAGCAGATGTTTCTACCAAACGCCAGCAGCTCCTCTCCCTCAGAGTGCTGTTTCTGTGTACACTAGGGAAAGACACTATGGTCCCCAGCTTAGAACGGGTCTTTTCCCAGTTGGTTTCCTCCATGAAAGAGTCAGAAAGGCTGATCTCAAAATATCGGCCTGCACATCCCTGAATCCTTGGGGTAGGGGAGTTCTGAGCCAATGTGCCACCTAAGGAATGAAAGCAAAATTTTCAGCCTGGGAAGCAGGGCCTCAAGTAAGTATGCCAGCAGTGTGCCCTCCTTTAGAGCCAGCTGAGAAAATGTGGCCAGGCTGATCTACCCGCTTACAACGAAATGTTTCACTTCAGAATAGGAGATTTTGCTACCAAACGCCAGCAGCCCCTTTCCCTCAAAGTGCTGTTTCTGTGTAGACTAGGGAAAGACACCATGGTTCCCAGGTTAGAACGGCTCTTTTCACTGTTGGTTTCCCCCATGAAAGAGCCAGAGGTGCTGACCTTAACTAATCGGGCTGCACATCCCTGAATCCTAGGGGTAGGGCAGTTCTGAGCCAATGTGCCACCTATGGAGAAAAAGCAGAGTTTTCAGCCTGGGAAGCAGAGCCTCAAGTAAGTGTGCCAACAGAGTGCCCTCCTTTATAGCCAGCTGAGAAAATGAGGCAAGGCTGAATCTACCCGCTTACAACGAAATGTTTCTCTTCAGAATAGCAGATGTTTCTACCAAACGCCAGCAGCTCCTCTCCCTCAGAGTGCTGTTTCTGTATACACTAGGGAAAGACACTATGGTCCCCAGCTTAGAACGGGTCTTTACCCAGTTGGTTTCCTCCATGAAAGAGTCAGAAAGGCTGATCTCAAAAAATCGGCCTGCACATCCCTGAATCCTTGGGGTAGGGGAGTTCTGAGCCATTGTGCCACCTAAGGAATGAAAGCAAAATTTTCAGCCTGGGAAGCAGGGCCTCAATGAGTCTGCCAACAGTGTGCCCTCCTTTAGAGCCAGCTGAGAAAATGTGGCCAGGCTGATCTACCCGCGTACAACGAAATGTTTCACTTCAGAATAGGAGATTTTGCTACCAAACGCCAGCAGCCCCTTTCCCTCAAAGTGCTGTTTCTGTGTAGACTAGGGAAAGACACCATGGTTCCCAGCTTAGAACGGCTCTTTTCACTGTTGGTTTCCCCCATGAAAGAGCCAGAAGTGCTGATCTCAACTAATCGGGCTGCACATCCCTGAATCCTAGGGGTAGGGCAGTTCTGAGCCAATGTGCCACCTAAGGAAAGAAAGCAGAGTTTTCAGCCTGGGAAGCAGGGCCTCAAGTAAGTGTGCCAATAGAGTGCCCTCCTTTATAGCCAGCTGAGAAAATGAGGCAAGGCTGAATCTACCCGCTTACAACGAAATGTTTCTCTTCAGAATAGCAGATGTTTCTACCAAACGCCAGCAGCTCCTCTCCCTCAGAGTGCTGTTTCTGTGTACACTAGGGAAAGACACTATGGTCCCCAGCTTAGAACGGGTCTTTTCCCAGTTGGTTTCCTCCATGAAAGAGTCAGAAAGGCTGATCTCAAAATATCGGCCTGCACATCCCTGAATCCTTGGGGTAGGGGAGTTCTGAGCCAATGTGCCACCTAAGGAATGAAAGCAAAATTTTCAGCCTGGGAAGCAGGGCCTCAAGTAAGTATGCCAGCAGTGTGCCCTCCTTTAGAGCCAGCTGAGAAAATGTGGCCAGGCTGATCTACCCGCTTACAACGAAATGTTTCACTTCAGAATAGGAGATTTTGCTACCAAACGCCAGCAGCCCCTTTCCCTCAAAGTGCTGTTTCTGTGTAGACTAGGGAAAGACACCATGGTTCCCAGGTTAGAACGGCTCTTTTCACTGTTGGTTTCCCCCATGAAAGAGCCAGAGGTGCTGACCTTAACTAATCGGGCTGCACATCCCTGAATCCTAGGGGTAGGGCAGTTCTGAGCCAATGTGCCACCTATGGAGAAAAAGCAGAGTTTTCAGCCTGGGAAGCAGAGCCTCAAGTAAGTGTGCCAACAGAGTGCCCTCCTTTATAGCCAGCTGAGAAAATGAGGCAAGGCTGAATCTACCCGCTTACAACGAAATGTTTCTCTTCAGAATAGCAGATGTTTCTACCAAACGCCAGCAGCTCCTCTCCCTCAGAGTGCTGTTTCTGTATACACTAGGGAAAGACACTATGGTCCCCAGCTTAGAACGGGTCTTTACCCAGTTGGTTTCCTCCATGAAAGAGTCAGAAAGGCTGATCTCAAAAAATCGGCCTGCACATCCCTGAATCCTTGGGGTAGGGGAGTTCTGAGCCATTGTGCCACCTAAGGAATGAAAGCAAAATTTTCAGCCTGGGAAGCAGGGCCTCAATGAGTCTGCCAACAGTGTGCCCTCCTTTAGAGCCAGCTGAGAAAATGTGGCCAGGCTGATCTACCCGCGTACAACGAAATGTTTCACTTCAGAATAGGAGATTTTGCTACCAAACGCCAGCAGCCCCTTTCCCTCAAAGTGCTGTTTCTGTGTAGACTAGGGAAAGACACCATGGTTCCCAGCTTAGAACGGCTCTTTTCACTGTTGGTTTCCCCCATGAAAGAGCCAGAAGTGCTGATCTCAACTAATCGGGCTGCACATCCCTGAATCCTAGGGGTAGGGCAGTTCTGAGCCAATGTGCCACCTAAGGAAAGAAAGCAGAGTTTTCAGCCTGGGAAGCAGGGCCTCAAGTAAGGGTGCCAATAGAGTGCCCTCCTTTATAGCCAGCTGAGAAAATGAGGCAAGGCTGAATCTACCCGCTTACAACGAAATGTTTCTCTTCAGAATAGCAGATGTTTCTACCAAACGCCAGCAGCTCCTCTCCCTCAGAGTGCTGTTTCTGTGTACACTAGGGAAAGACACTATGGTCCCCAGCTTAGAACGGGTCTTTTCCCAGTTGGTTTCCTCCATGAAAGAGTCAGAAAGGCTGATCTCAAAAAATCGGCCTGCACATCCCTGAATCCTTGGGGTAGGGGAGTTCTGAGCCAATGTGCCACCTAAGGAATGAAAGCAAAATTTTCAGCCTGGGAAGCAGGGCCTCAAGTAAGTCTGCCAACAGTGTGCCCTCCTTTAGAGCCAGCTGAGAAAATGTGGCCAGGCTGATCTACCCGCTTACAACGAAATGTTTCACTTCAGAATAGGAGATTTTGCTACCAAACGCCAGCAGCCCCTTTCCCTCAACGTGCTGTTTCTGTGTAGACTAGGGAAAGACACCATGGTTCCCAGCTTAGAACGGCTCATTTCACTGTTGGTTTCCCCCATGAAAGAGCCAGAAGTGCTGATCTCAACTAATCGGGCTGCACATCCCTGAATCCTAGGGGTAGGGCAGTTCTGAGCCAATGTGCCACCTAAGGAAAGAAAGCAGAGTTTTCAGCCTGGGAAGCAGGGCCTCAAGTAAGTGTGCCAACAGAGTGCCCTCCTTTAGAGCCAGCTGAGAAACTGAGGCAAGGCTGAATCTACCCGCTTACAACGAAATGTTTCTCTTCAAAATAGCAGATGTTTCTACCAAACGCCAGCAGCTCCTCTCCCTCAGAATGCTGTTTCTGTGTACACTAGGGAAAGACACTATGGTCCCCAGCTTAGAATGGGTCTTTTCCCAGGTGGTTTCCTCCATGAAAGAGTCAGAAAGGCTGATCTCAAAAAATCGGCCTGCACATCCCTGAATCCTTGGGGTAGGGGAGTTCTGAGCCATTGTGCCACCTAAGGAATGAAAGCAAAATTTTCAGCCTGGGAAGCAGGGCCTCAATGAGTCTGCCAACAGTGTGCCCTCCTTTAGAGCCAGCTGAGAAAATGTGGCCAGGCTGATCTACCCGCGTACAACGAAATGTTTCACTTCAGAATAGGAGATTTTGCTACCAAACGCCAGCAGCCCCTTTCCCTCAAAGTGCTGTTTCTGTGTAGACTAGGGAAAGACACCATGGTTCCCAGCTTAGAACGGCTCTTTTCACTGTTGGTTTCCCGCATGAAAGAGTCAGAAGTGCTGATCTCAACTAATCGGGCTGCACATCCCTGAATCCTAGGGGTAGGGCAGTTCTGAGCCAATGTGCCACCTAAGGAAAGAAAGCAGAGTTTTCAGCCTGGGAAGCAGGGCCTCAAGTAAGTGTGCCAATAGAGTACCCTCCTTTATAGCCAGCTGAGAAAATGAGGCAAGGCTGAATCTACCCGCTTACAACGAAATGTTTCTCTTCAGAATAGCAGATGTTTCTACCAAACGCCAGCAGCTCCTCTCCCTCAGAGTGCTGTTTCTGTGTACACTAGGGAAAGACACTATGGTCCCCAGCTTAGAACGGGTCTTTTCCCAGTTGGTTTCCTCCATGAAAGAGTCAGAAAGGCTGATCTCAAAATATCGGCCTGCACATCCCTGAATCCTTGGGGTAGGGGAGTTCTGAGCCAATGTGCCACCTAAGGAATGAAAGCAAAATTTTCAGCCTGGGAAGCAGGGCCTCAAGTAAGTATGCCAGCAGTGTGCCCTCCTTTAGAGCCAGCTGAGAAAATGTGGCCAGGCTGATCTACCCGCTTACAACGAAATGTTTCACTTCAGAATAGGAGATTTTGCTACCAAACGCCAGCAGCCCCTTTCCCTCAAAGTGCTGTTTCTGTGTAGACTAGGGAAAGACACCATGGTTCCCAGCTTAGAACGGCTCTTTTCACTGTTGGTTTCCCCCATGAAAGAGCCAGAAGTGCTGATCTCAACTAATCGGGCTGCACATCCCTGAATCCTAGGGGTAGGGCAGTTCTGAGCCAATGTGCCACCTAAGGAAAGAAAGCAGAGTTTTCAGCCTGGGAAGCAGGGCCTCAAGTAAGGGTGCCAATAGAGTGCCCTCCTTTATAGCCAGCTGAGAAAATGAGGCAAGGCTGAATCTACCCGCTTACAACGAAATGTTTCTCTTCAGAATAGCAGATGTTTCTACCAAACGCCAGCAGCTCCTCTCCCTCAGAGTGCTGTTTCTGTGTACACTAGGGAAAGACACTATGGTCCCCAGCTTAGAACGGGTCTTTTCCCAGTTGGTTTCCTCCATGAAAGAGTCAGAAAGGCTGATCTCAAAAAATCGGCCTGCACATCCCTGAATCCTTGGGGTAGGGGAGTTCTGAGCCAATGTGCCACCTAAGGAATGAAAGCAAAATTTTCAGCCTGGGAAGCAGGGCCTCAAGTAAGTCTGCCAACAGTGTGCCCTCCTTTAGAGCCAGCTGAGAAAATGTGGCCAGGCTGATCTACCCGCGTACAACGAAATGTTTCACTTCAGAATAGGAGATTTTGCTACCAAACGCCAGCAGCCCCTTTCCCTCAACGTGCTGTTTCTGTGTAGACTAGGGAAAGACACCATGGTTCCCAGCTTAGAACGGCTCATTTCATTGTTGGTTTCCCCCATGAAAGAGCCAGAAGTGCTGATCTCAACTAATCGGGCTGCACATCCCTGAATCCTAGGGGTAGGGCAGTTCTGAGCCAATGTGCCACCTAAGGAAAGAAAGCAGAGTTTTCAGCCTGGGAAGCAGGGCCTCAAGTAAGTGTGCCAACAGAGTGCCCTCCTTTAGAGCCAGCTGAGAAACTGAGGCAAGGCTGAATCTACCCGCTTACAACGAAATGTTTCTCTTCAAAATAGCAGATGTTTCTACCAAACGCCAGCAGCTCCTCTCCCTCAGAATGCTGTTTCTGTGTACACTAGGGAAAGACACTATGGTCCCCAGCTTAGAACGGGTCTTTTCCCAGGTGGTTTCCTCCATGAAAGAGTCAGAAAGGCTGATCTCAAAAAATCGGCCTGCACATCCTTGAATCCTTGGGGTAGGGGAGTTCTGAGCCAATGTGCTACCTAAGGAATGAAAGCAAAATTTTCAGCCTGGGAAGCAGGGCCTCAAGTAAGTCTGCCAGCAGTGTGCCCTCCTTTAGAGCCAGCTGAGAAAATGTGGCCAGGCTGATCTACCCGCTTACAACGAAATGTTTCACTTCAGAATAGGAGATTTTGCTACCAAACGCCAGCAGCCCCTTTCCCTCAAAGTGCTGTTTCTGTGTAGACTAGGGAAAGACACCATGGTTCCCAGCTTAGAACGGCTCTTTTCACTGTTGGTTTCCCCCATGAAAGAGCCAGAAGTGCTGATCTCAACTAATCGGGCTGCACATCCCTGAATCCTAGGGGTAGGGCAGTTCTGAGCCAATGTGCCACCTAAGGAAAGAAAGCAGAGTTTTCAGCCTGGGAAGCAGGGCCTCAAGTAAGGGTGCCAATAGAGTGCCCTCCTTTATAGCCAGCTGAGAAAATGAGGCAAGGCTGAATCTACCCGCTTACAACGAAATGTTTCTCTTCAGAATAGCAGATGTTTCTACCAAACGCCAGCAGCTCCTCTCCCTCAGAGTGCTGTTTCTGTGTACACTAGGGAAAGACACTATGGTCCCCAGCTTAGAACGGGTCTTTTCCCAGTTGGTTTCCTCCATGAAAGAGTCAGAAAGGCTGATCTCAAAAAATCGGCCTGCACATCCCTGAATCCTTGGGGTAGGGGAGTTCTGAGCCAATGTGCCACCTAAGGAATGAAAGCAAAATTTTCAGCCTGGGAAGCAGGGCCTCAAGTAAGTCTGCCAACAGTGTGCCCTCCTTTAGAGCCAGCTGAGAAAATGTGGCCAGGCTGATCTACCCGCTTACAACGAAATGTTTCACTTCAGAATAGGAGATTTTGCTACCAAACGCCAGCAGCCCCTTTCCCTCAACGTGCTGTTTCTGTGTAGACTAGGGAAAGACACCATGGTTCCCAGCTTAGAACGGCTCATTTCACTGTTGGTTTCCCCCATGAAAGAGCCAGAAGTGCTGATCTCAACTAATCGGGCTGCACATCCCTGAATCCTAGGGGTAGGGCAGTTCTGAGCCAATGTGCCACCTAAGGAAAGAAAGCAGAGTTTTCAGCCTGGGAAGCAGGGCCTCAAGTAAGTGTGCCAACAAAGTGCCCTCCTTTAGAGCCAGCTGAGAAACTGAGGCAAGGCTGAATCTACCCGCTTACAACGAAATGTTTCTCTTCAAAATAGCAGATGTTTCTGCCAAACGCCAGCAGCTCCTCTCCCTCAGAATGCTGTTTCTGTGTACACTAGGGAAAGACACTATGGTCCCCAGCTTAGAACGGGTCTTTTCCCAGGTGGTTTCCTCCATGAAAGAGTCAGAAAGGCTGATCTCAAAAAATCGGCCTGCCCATCCTTGAATCCTTGGGGTAGGGGAGTTCTGAGCCAATGTGCCACCTAAGGAATGAAAGCAAAATTTTCAGCCTGGGAAGCAGGGCCTCAAGTAAGTCTGCCAACAGTGTGCCCTCCTTTAGAGCCAGCTGAGAAAATGTGGCCAGGCTGATCTACCCGCTTACAACGAAATGTTTCACTTCAGAATAGGAGATTTTGCTACCAAACGCCAGCAGCCCCTTTCCCTCAACGTGCTGTTTCTGTGTAGACTAGGGAAAGACACCATGGTTCCCAGCTTAGAACGGCTCTTTTCACTGTTGGTTTCCCCCATGAAAGAGCCAGAGGTGCTGACCTTAACTAATCGGGCTGCACATCCCTGAATCCTAGGGGTAGGGCAGTTCTGAGCCAATGTGCCACCTAAGGAAAGAAAGCAGAGTTTTCAGCCTGGGAAGCAGGGCCTCAAGTAAGTGTGCCAATAGAGTGCCCTCCTTTATAGCCAGCTGAGAAAATGAGGCAAGGCTGAATCTACCCGCTTACAACGAAATGTTTCTCTTCAGAATAGCAGATGTTTCTACCAAACGCCAGCAGCTCCTCTCCCTCAGAGTGCTGTTTCTGTGTACACTAGGGAAAGACACTATGGTCCCCAGCTTAGAACGGGTCTTTTCCCAGTTGGTTTCCTCCATGAAAGAGTCAGAAAGGCTGATCTCAAAATATCGGCCTGCACATCCCTGAATCCTTGGGGTAGGGGAGTTCTGAGCCAATGTGCCACCTAAGGAATGAAAGCAAAATTTTCAGCCTGGGAAGCAGGGCCTCAAGTAAGTATGCCAGCAGTGTGCCCTCCTTTAGAGCCAGCTGAGAAAATGTGGCCAGGCTGATCTACCCGCTTACAACGAAATGTTTCACTTCAGAATAGGAGATTTTGCTACCAAACGCCAGCAGCCCCTTTCCCTCAAAGTGCTGTTTCTGTGTAGACTAGGGAAAGACACCATGGTTCCCAGGTTAGAACGGCTCTTTTCACTGTTGGTTTCCCCCATGAAAGAGCCAGAGGTGCTGACCTTAACTAATCGGGATGCACATCCCTGAATCCTAGGGGTAGGGCAGTTCTGAGCCAATGTGCCACCTATGGAGAAAAAGCAGAGTTTTCAGCCTGGGAAGCAGGGCCTCAAGTAAGTGTGCCAACAGAGTGCCCTCCTTTATAGCCAGCTGAGAAAATGAGGCAAGGCTGAATCTACCCGCTTACAACGAAATGTTTCTCTTCAGAATAGCAGATGTTTCTACCAAACGCCAGCAGCTCCTCTCCCTCAGAGTGCTGTTTCTGTATACACTAGGGAAAGACACTATGGTCCCCAGCTTAGAACGGGTCTTTACCCAGTTGGTTTCCTCCATGAAAGAGTCAGAAAGGCTGATCTCAAAAAATCGGCCTGCACATCCCTGAATCCTTGGGGTAGGGGAGTTCTGAGCCATTGTGCCACCTAAGGAATGAAAGCAAAATTTTCAGCCTGGGAAGCAGGGCCTCAATGAGTCTGCCAACAGTGTGCCCTCCTTTAGAGCCAGCTGAGAAAATGTGGCCAGGCTGATCTACCCGCGTACAACGAAATGTTTCACTTCAGAATAGGAGATTTTGCTACCAAACGCCAGCAGCCCCTTTCCCTCAAAGTGCTGTTTCTGTGTAGACTAGGGAAAGACACCATGGTTCCCAGCTTAGAACGGCTCTTTTCACTGTTGGTTTCCCCCATGAAAGAGCCAGAAGTGCTGATCTCAACTAATCGGGCTGCACATCCCTGAATCCTAGGGGTAGGGCAGTTCTGAGCCAATGTGCCACCTAAGGAAAGAAAGCAGAGTTTTCAGCCTGGGAAGCAGGGCCTCAAGTAAGGGTGCCAATAGAGTGCCCTCCTTTATAGCCAGCTGAGAAAATGAGGCAAGGCTGAATCTACCCGCTTACAACGAAATGTTTCTCTTCAGAATAGCAGATGTTTCTACCAAACGCCAGCAGCTCCTCTCCCTCAGAGTGCTGTTTCTGTGTACACTAGGGAAAGACACTATGGTCCCCAGCTTAGAACGGGTCTTTTCCCAGTTGGTTTCCTCCATGAAAGAGTCAGAAAGGCTGATCTCAAAAAATCGGCCTGCACATCCCTGAATCCTTGGGGTAGGGGAGTTCTGAGCCAATGTGCCACCTAAGGAATGAAAGCAAAATTTTCAGCCTGGGAAGCAGGGCCTCAAGTAAGTCTGCCAACAGTGTGCCCTCCTTTAGAGCCAGCTGAGAAAATGTGGCCAGGCTGATCTACCCGCTTACAACGAAATGTTTCACTTCAGAATAGGAGATTTTGCTACCAAACGCCAGCAGCCCCTTTCCCTCAACGTGCTGTTTCTGTGTAGACTAGGGAAAGACACCATGGTTCCCAGCTTAGAACGGCTCATTTCACTGTTGGTTTCCCCCATGAAAGAGCCAGAAGTGCTGATCTCAACTAATCGGGCTGCACATCCCTGAATCCTAGGGGTAGGGCAGTTCTGAGCCAATGTGCCACCTAAGGAAAGAAAGCAGAGTTTTCAGCCTGGGAAGCAGGGCCTCAAGTAAGTGTGCCAACAGAGTGCCCTCCTTTAGAGCCAGCTGAGAAACTGAGGCAAGGCTGAATCTACCCGCTTACAACGAAATGTTTCTCTTCAAAATAGCAGATGTTTCTACCAAACGCCAGCAGCTCCTCTCCCTCAGAATGCTGTTTCTGTGTACACTAGGGAAAGACACTATGGTCCCCAGCTTAGAACGGGTCTTTTCCCAGGTGGTTTCCTCCATGAAAGAGTCAGAAAGGCTGATCTCAAAAAATCGGCCTGCACATCCCTGAATCCTTGGGGTAGGGGAGTTCTGAGCCATTGTGCCACCTAAGGAATGAAAGCAAAATTTTCAGCCTGGGAAGCAGGGCCTCAATGAGTCTGCCAACAGTGTGCCCTCCTTTAGAGCCAGCTGAGAAAATGTGGCCAGGCTGATCTACCCGCGTACAACGAAATGTTTCACTTCAGAATAGGAGATTTTGCTACCAAACGCCAGCAGCCCCTTTCCCTCAAAGTGCTGTTTCTGTGTAGACTAGGGAAAGACACCATGGTTCCCAGCTTAGAACGGCTCTTTTCACTGTTGGTTTCCCGCATGAAAGAGTCAGAAGTGCTGATCTCAACTAATCGGGCTGCACATCCCTGAATCCTAGGGGTAGGGCAGTTCTGAGCCAATGTGCCACCTAAGGAAAGAAAGCAGAGTTTTCAGCCTGGGAAGCAGGGCCTCAAGTAAGTGTGCCAATAGAGTGCCCTCCTTTATAGCCAGCTGAGAAAATGAGGCAAGGCTGAATCTACCCGCTTACAACGAAATGTTTCTCTTCAGAATAGCAGATGTTTCTACCAAACGCCAGCAGCTCCTCTCCCTCAGAGTGCTGTTTCTGTGTACACTAGGGAAAGACACTATGGTCCCCAGCTTAGAACGGGTCTTTTCCCAGTTGGTTTCCTCCATGAAAGAGTCAGAAAGGCTGATCTCAAAATATCGGCCTGCACATCCCTGAATCCTTGGGGTAGGGGAGTTCTGAGCCAATGTGCCACCTAAGGAATGAAAGCAAAATTTTCAGCCTGGGAAGCAGGGCCTCAAGTAAGTATGCCAGCAGTGTGCCCTCCTTTAGAGCCAGCTGAGAAAATGTGGCCAGGCTGATCTACCCGCTTACAACGAAATGTTTCACTTCAGAATAGGAGATTTTGCTACCAAACGCCAGCAGCCCCTTTCCCTCAAAGTGCTGTTTCTGTGTAGACTAGGGAAAGACACCATGGTTCCCAGGTTAGAACGGCTCTTTTCACTGTTGGTTTCCCCCATGAAAGAGCCAGAGGTGCTGACCTTAACTAATCGGGCTGCACATCCCTGAATCCTAGGGGTAGGGCAGTTCTGAGCCAATGTGCCACCTATGGAGAAAAAGCAGAGTTTTCAGCCTGGGAAGCAGGGCCTCAAGTAAGTGTGCCAACAGAGTGCCCTCCTTTATAGCCAGCTGAGAAAATGAGGCAAGGCTGAATCTACCCGCTTACAACGAAATGTTTCTCTTCAGAATAGCAGTTGTTTCTACCAAACGCCAGCAGCTCCTCTCCCTCAGAGTGCTGTTTCTGTATACACTAGGGAAAGACACTATGGTCCCCAGCTTAGAACGGGTCTTTACCCAGTTGGTTTCCTCCATGAAAGAGTCAGAAAGGCTGATCTCAAAAAATCGGCCTGCACATCCCTGAATCCTTGGGGTAGGGGAGTTCTGAGCCATTGTGCCACCTAAGGAATGAAAGCAAAATTTTCAGCCTGGGAAGCAGGGCCTCAATGAGTCTGCCAACAGTGTGCCCTCCTTTAGAGCCAGCTGAGAAAATGTGGCCAGGCTGATCTACCCGCGTACAACGAAATGTTTCACTTCAGAATAGGAGATTTTGCTACCAAACGCCAGCAGCCCCTTTCCCTCAAAGTGCTGTTTCTGTGTAGACTAGGGAAAGACACCATGGTTCCCAGCTTAGAACGGCTCTTTTCACTGTTGGTTTCCCCCATGAAAGAGCCAGAAGTGCTGATCTCAACTAATCGGGCTGCACATCCCTGAATCCTAGGGGTAGGGCAGTTCTGAGCCAATGTGCCACCTAAGGAAAGAAAGCAGAGTTTTCAGCCTGGGAAGCAGGGCCTCAAGTAAGGGTGCCAATAGAGTGCCCTCCTTTATAGCCAGCTGAGAAAATGAGGCAAGGCTGAATCTACCCGCTTACAACGAAATGTTTCTCTTCAGAATAGCAGATGTTTCTACCAAACGCCAGCAGCTCCTCTCCCTCAGAGTGCTGTTTCTGTGTACACTAGGGAAAGACACTATGGTCCCCAGCTTAGAACGGGTCTTTTCCCAGTTGGTTTCCTCCATGAAAGAGTCAGAAAGGCTGATCTCAAAAAATCGGCCTGCACATCCCTGAATCCTTGGGGTAGGGGAGTTCTGAGCCAATGTGCCACCTAAGGAATGAAAGCAAAATTTTCAGCCTGGGAAGCAGGGCCTCAAGTAAGTCTGCCAACAGTGTGCCCTCCTTTAGAGCCAGCTGAGAAAATGTGGCCAGGCTGATCTACCCGCTTACAACGAAATGTTTCACTTCAGAATAGGAGATTTTGCTACCAAACGCCAGCAGCCCCTTTCCCTCAACGTGCTGTTTCTGTGTAGACTAGGGAAAGACACCATGGTTCCCAGCTTAGAACGGCTCATTTCACTGTTGGTTTCCCCCATGAAAGAGCCAGAAGTGCTGATCTCAACTAATCGGGCTGCACATCCCTGAATCCTAGGGGTAGGGCAGTTCTGAGCCAATGTGCCACCTAAGGAAAGAAAGCAGAGTTTTCAGCCTGGGAAGCAGGGCCTCAAGTAAGTGTGCCAACAGAGTGCCCTCCTTTAGAGCCAGCTGAGAAACTGAGGCAAGGCTGAATCTACCCGCTTACAACGAAATGTTTCTCTTCAAAATAGCAGATGTTTCTACCAAACGCCAGCAGCTCCTCTCCCTCAGAATGCTCTTTCTGTGTACACTAGGGAAAGACACTATGGTCCCCAGCTTAGAACGGGTCTTTTCCCAGGTGGTTTCCTCCATGAAAGAGTCAGAAAGGCTGATCTCAAAAAATCGGCCTGCACATCCCTGAATCCTTGGGGTAGGGGAGTTCTGAGCCATTGTGCCACCTAAGGAATGAAAGCAAAATTTTCAGCCTGGGAAGCAGGGCCTCAATGAGTCTGCCAACAGTGTGCCCTCCTTTAGAGCCAGCTGAGAAAATGTGGCCAGGCTGATCTACCCGCGTACAACGAAATGTTTCACTTCAGAATAGGAGATTTTGCTACCAAACGCCAGCAGCCCCTTTCCCTCAAAGTGCTGTTTCTGTGTAGACTAGGGAAAGACACCATGGTTCCCAGCTTAGAACGGCTCTTTTCACTGTTGGTTTCCCGCATGAAAGAGTCAGAAGTGCTGATCTCAACTAATCGGGCTGCACATCCCTGAATCCTAGGGGTAGGGCAGTTCTGAGCCAATGTGCCACCTAAGGAAAGAAAGCAGAGTTTTCAGCCTGGGAAGCAGGGCCTCAAGTAAGTGTGCCAATAGAGTACCCTCCTTTATAGCCAGCTGAGAAAATGAGGCAAGGCTGAATCTACCCGCTTACAACGAAATGTTTCTCTTCAGAATAGCAGATGTTTCTACCAAACGCCAGCAGCTCCTCTCCCTCAGAGTGCTGTTTCTGTGTACACTAGGGAAAGACACTATGGTCCCCAGCTTAGAACGGGTCTTTTCCCAGTTGGTTTCCTCCATGAAAGAGTCAGAAAGGCTGATCTCAAAATATCGGCCTGCACATCCCTGAATCCTTGGGGTAGGGGAGTTCTGAGCCAATGTGCCACCTAAGGAATGAAAGCAAAATTTTCAGCCTGGGAAGCAGGGCCTCAAGTAAGTATGCCAGCAGTGTGCCCTCCTTTAGAGCCAGCTGAGAAAATGTGGCCAGGCTGATCTACCCGCTTACAACGAAATGTTTCACTTCAGAATAGGAGATTTTGCTACCAAACGCCAGCAGCCCCTTTCCCTCAAAGTGCTGTTTCTGTGTAGACTAGGGAAAGACACCATGGTTCCCAGCTTAGAACGGCTCTTTTCACTGTTGGTTTCCCCCATGAAAGAGCCAGAAGTGCTGATCTCAACTAATCGGGCTGCACATCCCTGAATCCTAGGGGTAGGGCAGTTCTGAGCCAATGTGCCACCTAAGGAAAGAAAGCAGAGTTTTCAGCCTGGGAAGCAGGGCCTCAAGTAAGGGTGCCAATAGAGTGCCCTCCTTTATAGCCAGCTGAGAAAATGAGGCAAGGCTGAATCTACCCGCTTACAACGAAATGTTTCTCTTCAGAATAGCAGATGTTTCTACCAAACGCCAGCAGCTCCTCTCCCTCAGAGTGCTGTTTCTGTGTACACTAGGGAAAGACACTATGGTCCCCAGCTTAGAACGGGTCTTTTCCCAGTTGGTTTCCTCCATGAAAGAGTCAGAAAGGCTGATCTCAAAAAATCGGCCTGCACATCCCTGAATCCTTGGGGTAGGGGAGTTCTGAGCCAATGTGCCACCTAAGGAATGAAAGCAAAATTTTCAGCCTGGGAAGCAGGGCCTCAAGTAAGTCTGCCAACAGTGTGCCCTCCTTTAGAGCCAGCTGAGAAAATGTGGCCAGGCTGATCTACCCGCTTACAACGAAATGTTTCACTTCAGAATAGGAGATTTTGCTACCAAACGCCAGCAGCCCCTTTCCCTCAACGTGCTGTTTCTGTGTAGACTAGGGAAAGACACCATGGTTCCCAGCTTAGAACGGCTCATTTCACTGTTGGTTTCCCCCATGAGAGAGCCAGAAGTGCTGATCTCAACTAATCGGGCTGCACATCCCTGAATCCTAGGGGTAGGGCAGTTCTGAGCCAATGTGCCACCTAAGGAAAGAAAGCAGAGTTTTCAGCCTGGGAAGCAGGGCCTCAAGTAAGTGTGCCAACAGAGTGCCCTCCTTTAGAGCCAGCTGAGAAACTGAGGCAAGGCTGAATCTACCCGCTTACAACGAAATGTTTCTCTTCAAAATAGCAGATGTTTCTACCAAACGCCAGCAGCTCCTCTCCCTCAGAATGCTGTTTCTGTGTACACTAGGGAAAGACACTATGGTCCCCAGCTTAGAACGGGTCTTTTCCCAGGTGGTTTCCTCCATGAAAGAGTCAGAAAGGCTGATCTCAAAAAATCGGCCTGCACATCCTTGAATCCTTGGGGTAGGGGAGTTCTGAGCCAATGTGCCACCTAAGGAATGAAAGCAAAATTTTCAGCCTGGGAAGCAGGGCCTCAAGTAAGTCTGCCAACAGTGTGCCCTCCTTTAGAGCCAGCTGAGAAAATGTGGCCAGGCTGATCTACCCGCTTACAACGAAATGTTTCACTTCAGAATAGGAGATTTTGCTACCAAACGCCAGCAGCCCCTTTCCCTCAACGTGCTGTTTCTGTGTAGACTAGGGAAAGACACCATGGTTCCCAGCTTAGAACGGCTCTTTTCACTGTTGGTTTCCCCCATGAAAGAGCCAGAGGTGCTGACCTTAACTAATCGGGCTGCACATCCCTGAATCCTAGGGGTAGGGCAGTTCTGAGCCAATGTGCCACCTATGGAGAAAAAGCAGAGTTTTCAGCCTGGGAAGCAGGGCCTCAAGTAAGTGTGCCAACAGAGTGCCCTCCTTTATAGCCAGCTGAGAAAATGAGGCAAGGCTGAATCTACCCGCTTACAACGAAATGTTTCTCTTCAGAATAGCAGATGTTTCTACCAAACGCCAGCAGCTCCTCTCCCTCAGAGTGCTGTTTCTGTATACACTAGGGAAAGACACTATGGTCCCCAGCTTAGAACGGGTCTTTACCCAGTTGGTTTCCTCCATGAAAGAGTCAGAAAGGCTGATCTCAAAAAATCGGCCTGCACATCCCTGAATCCTTGGGGTAGGGGAGTTCTGAGCCATTGTGCCACCTAAGGAATGAAAGCAAAATTTTCAGCCTGGGAAGCAGGGCCTCAATGAGTCTGCCAACAGTGTGCCCTCCTTTAGAGCCAGCTGAGAAAATGTGGCCAGGCTGATCTACCCGCGTACAACGAAATGTTTCACTTCAGAATAGGAGATTTTGCTACCAAACGCCAGCAGCCCCTTTCCCTCAAAGTGCTGTTTCTGTGTAGACTAGGGAAAGACACCATGGTTCCCAGCTTAGAACGGCTCTTTTCACTGTTGGTTTCCCACATGAAAGAGTCAGAAGTGCTGATCTCAACTAATCGGGCTGCACATCCCTGAATCCTAGGGGTAGGGCAGTTCTGAGCCAATGTGCCACCTAAGGAAAGAAAGCAGAGTTTTCAGCCTGGGAAGCAGGGCCTCAAGTAAGTGTGCCAATAGAGTGCCCTCCTTTATAGCCAGCTGAGAAAATGAGGCAAGGCTGAATCTACCCGCTTACAACGAAATGTTTCTCTTCAGAATAGCAGATGTTTCTACCAAACGCCAGCAGCTCCTCTCCCTCAGAGTGCTGTTTCTGTGTACACTAGGGAAAGACACTATGGTCCCCAGCTTAGAACGGGTCTTTTCCCAGTTGGTTTCCTCCATGAAAGAGTCAGAAAGGCTGATCTCAAAAAATCGGCCTGCACATCCCTGAATCCTTGGGGTAGGGGAGTTCTGAGCCAATGTGCCACCTAAGGAATGAAAGCAAAATTTTCAGCCTGGGAAGCAGGGCCTCAAGTAAGTCTGCCAACAGTGTGCCCTCCTTTAGAGCCAGCTGAGAAAATGTGGCCAGGCTGATCTACCCGCGTACAACGAAATGTTTCACTTCAGAATAGGAGATTTTGCTACCAAACGCCAGCAGCCCCTTTCCCTCAACGTGCTGTTTCTGTGTAGACTAGGGAAAGACACCATGGTTCCCAGCTTAGAACGGCTCATTTCATTGTTTGTTTCCCCCATGAAAGAGCCAGAAGTGCTGATCTCAACTAATCGGGCTGCACATCCCTGAATCCTAGGGGTAGGGCAGTTCTGAGCCAATGTGCCACCTAAGGAAAGAAAGCAGAGTTTTCAGCCTGGGAAGCAGGGCCTCAAGTAAGTGTGCCAACAGAGTGCCCTCCTTTAGAGCCAGCTGAGAAACTGAGGCAAGGCTGAATCTACCCGCTTACAACGAAATGTTTCTCTTCAAAATAGCAGATGTTTCTACCAAACGCCAGCAGCTCCTCTCCCTCAGAATGCTGTTTCTGTGTACACTAGGGAAAGACACTATGGTCCCCAGCTTAGAACGGGTCTTTTCCCAGGTGGTTTCCTCCATGAAAGAGTCAGAAAGGCTGATCTCAAAAAATCGGCCTGCACATCCTTGAATCCTTGGGGTAGGGGAGTTCTGAGCCAATGTGCCACCTAAGGAATGAAAGCAAAATTTTCAGCCTGGGAAGCAGGGCCTCAAGTAAGTCTGCCAGCAGTGTGCCCTCCTTTAGAGCCAGCTGAGAAAATGTGGCCAGGCTGATCTACCCGCTTACAACGAAATGTTTCACTTCAGAATAGGAGATTTTGCTACCAAACGCCAGCAGCCCCTTTCCCTCAAAGTGCTGTTTCTGTGTAGACTAGGGAAAGACACCATGGTTCCCAGCTTAGAACGGCTCTTTTCACTGTTGGTTTCCCCCATGAAAGAGCCAGAAGTGCTGATCTCAACTAATCGGGCTGCACATCCCTGAATCCTAGGGGTAGGGCAGTTCTGAGCCAATGTGCCACCTAAGGAAAGAAAGCAGAGTTTTCAGCCTGGGAAGCAGGGCCTCAAGTAAGGGTGCCAATAGAGTGCCCTCCTTTATAGCCAGCTGAGAAAATGAGGCAAGGCTGAATCTACCCGCTTACAACGAAATGTTTCTCTTCAGAATAGCAGATGTTTCTACCAAACGCCAGCAGCTCCTCTCCCTCAGAGTGCTGTTTCTGTGTACACTAGGGAAAGACACTATGGTCCCCAGCTTAGAACGGGTCTTTTCCCAGTTGGTTTCCTCCATGAAAGAGTCAGAAAGGCTGATCTCAAAATATCGGCCTGCACATCCCTGAATCCTTGGGGTAGGGGAGTTCTGAGCCAATGTGCCACCTAAGGAATGAAAGCAAAATTTTCAGCCTGGGAAGCAGGGCCTCAAGTAAGTATGCCAGCAGTGTGCCCTCCTTTAGAGCCAGCTGAGAAAATGTGGCCAGGCTGATCTACCCGCTTACAACGAAATGTTTCACTTCAGAATAGGAGATTTTGCTACCAAACGCCAGCAGCCCCTTTCCCTCAAAGTGCTGTTTCTGTGTAGACTAGGGAAAGACACCATGGTTCCCAGGTTAGAACGGCTCTTTTCACTGTTGGTTTCCCCCATGAAAGAGCCAGAGGTGCTGACCTTAACTAATCGGGCTGCACATCCCTGAATCCTAGGGGTAGGGCAGTTCTGAGCCAATGTGCCACCTATGGAGAAAAAGCAGAGTTTTCAGCCTGGGAAGCAGGGCCTCAAGTAAGTGTGCCAACAGAGTGCCCTCCTTTAGAGCCAGCTGAGAAACTGAGGCAAGGCTGAATCTACCCGCTTACAACGAAATGTTTCTCTTCAAAATAGCAGATGTTTCTACCAAACGCCAGCAGCTCCTCTCCCTCAGAATGCTGTTTCTGTGTACACTAGGGAAAGACACTATGGTCCCCAGCTTAGAACGGGTCTTTTCCCAGGTGGTTTCCTCCATGAAAGAGTCAGAAAGGCTGATCTCAAAAAATCGGCCTGCACATCCCTGAATCCTTGGGGTAGGGGAGTTCTGAGCCATTGTGCCACCTAAGGAATGAAAGCAAAATTTTCAGCCTGGGAAGCAGGGCCTCAATGAGTCTGCCAACAGTGTGCCCTCCTTTAGAGCCAGCTGAGAAAATGTGGCCAGGCTGATCTACCCGCGTACAACGAAATGTTTCACTTCAGAATAGGAGATTTTGCTACCAAACGCCAGCAGCCCCTTTCCCTCAAAGTGCTGTTTCTGTGTAGACTAGGGAAAGACACCATGGTTCCCAGCTTAGAACGGCTCTTTTCACTGTTGGTTTCCCGCATGAAAGAGTCAGAAGTGCTGATCTCAACTAATCGGGCTGCACATCCCTGAATCCTAGGGGTAGGGCAGTTCTGAGCCAATGTGCCACCTAAGGAAAGAAAGCAGAGTTTTCAGCCTGGGAAGCAGG
>NW_028124575.1:0-70813 GCF_965194825.1 Balaenoptera physalus
TGAAAGTCAAGGGGGAGCACTAGCCTCGAAGTAAAGCCCTGATTAACCTGGCAAAACGGGAGGCGTGCAGCAGCTCCATGAGGCCCTTCCTCGCTGTTCTCCTTTAGTTTAACGGTAGTGAGTCCTAGCCTCGAAGTAGGCCCTGATTTGCCTTGCCAAACGGGATGTATGGAGCAGCTCCATCAGGCCTTCTTAAGTGTTCTGCTTTAGTTTCACTGTAGTAAGCTTTTCAAGACTCCTAGGGACCTTGCTTCAGCACCTGCTTCGGTACCAGTATACTGAGTAGAGCCAAGAACCTCAGGGGCAGTTAACAACTTCAGCCCGTAGCCTTTTGGAAAACTGCAGGGTTAGCTAGAGAAAGGCAACACACGGCACTCTTCCTTGGAGAGCCAGATTACCTCAGCTCTACACAGCTTTCAGAACACACTTCTAGACACTCCTCCATGCAATGGATGTAACCTCATTCCCCTAGCTGAACTCTACTGAGAAAAACACTCTGCTTCTAATCCCTTTTCACGTTTTACACTTAGAGTCACGCATCCTCAAGGAGGCAGTCGCCTTGCATTCCAAGTACAATTTAAGCACAGTTCTTGGTGTAACACTGCAGGTCTTTGGAAGATGCACAGGCCCTAAGTTTCCTGGCGCATCCTTTGTTAGGCACTTGGCTGCACGCAAAATCGGACCTAGAAAAAATAGAATTAGGGAAAGCCCCAGTGGGTAGCGTGAATCTCTTTTCACTTGTTAGCATCAACATCTCCTTATGATGCGTGTTAATCTGGAAATGTGAGACTGAGACACAAATCTTGTTTTCCTATTTTGAAAGCTTCACTCATGCAGTCTCGAAGCTACCTGAAAAGCACTGTTGTTACTGTCCTTTTAGTTACTGCCTGCCTGCTTCAGCGAAGAAAATGAGTTCTCCCGAAAGAAACCTTGTGCTTCCAGTTCCTAGTTGGAAGCTCACCTGCTCTGCTCTATAACTATAGTGAAAGTCAACGGGAGCACTAGCCTCGAAGTAATGCCCAGATTATCCTGGCAAAACGGGAGGCGTGCAGCAGCTCCATGAGGCCTTCCTCGCTGTTCTCCTTTAGTTTAACGGTAGTGAGTCCTAGCCTCGAAGTAGGCCCTGATTTGCCTTGCCAAACGGGAGGTATGGAGCAGCTCCATCAGGCCTTCTTCAGTGTTCTGCTTTAGTTTCACTGTAGTAAGATTTTCAAGACTCCTAGGGACCTTGCTTCAGCACCTGTTTCTGTACCAGTATACTGAGTAGAGTCAAGAACCTCAGGGGCAGCTGAAAACTTCAGCCCCGTAGGCCTTTTGGAACACTGCTGGGTTAGCTAGAGAAAGGCAACACACGGCACTCTTCCTTGGGAGAGCCAGATTACCTCAGCTCTACACAGGTTTCAGGAACACACTTCTAGACACTCCTCCATGCAATGGATGTAACCTCATTCCCATAGCTGAACTCTATTGAGAAAAACACTCTGCTTCTAATCCCTTTTCACCTTTTACACTAAGAGTCACGCATCCTCAAGGAGGCGATCGCCTTGCATTCCAAGTACAATTTAAGCACAGTTCTTGGTGTAACACTGCAGGTCTTTGGAGGATGCACAGGCCCCTATGTCTCCATGTCGCATCCTTTGTTTAGGCACTTGGCTGCATGCAGAAAAGTGGTCGTAGAAACAGGTTGAATAAGGGAAAGCCCCAGTGGGTATCGTGAATCTTTTTGACTTGTTAGCATCAACATGTCCTTATGCTGCGTGTCAATCTGGAAATGGGAGACTGATGGCACAAAGATTGTTTTCCAACTTTGAAAGCTCCACTCATGCAGTCTTGAAGCTACTTGAAAAGCACTCTTGTTACCGTCCTTTTACTTACTGCCTGCCTGCTTCTGCGTAGAAAATGAGTTCTCCCGAAAGAAACCTTGTGCTTCCGGTTCCTAGTTGGAAGCTCACCTGCTCTGCTCTATAACTGAAGTGAAAGTCAAGGGGAGCACTAGCCTCGGAGTAATGCCCTGATTATCCTGGCGAAAGAGGAGGCGTGCAGCAGCTCCATGAGGCCTTCATCGCTGTTCTCCTTTAGTTTAATGGTAGTATGTTTTCCAAGACTCCTAGAGACCTTGCTTCAGCACCCATATCGGAATCAGAAAACTGCCTAGAGTCGGGAAGCTCTGGTCATGCGTGTATGCTGCGTACCAACTTACTATTTGGAGACTGATGGCACAAGGCTTCTTTGCCCATTTGGAAAGCTCTGTTCATGCGGCCTCCTTTATACCTGAAAAGCATTGATGTTGCCGGGGTTTTAGTCACTGCCTGCATGGTTTTGAGAAGATATTGAGTTTTCTCGTACGAAACCTTGCGCTTCCAGTTCCTAGTTGGAAGCTCACCCTGCTCTGCTCTATACCTAAAGTGAAAGTCCACGTGAGCCTTAGCCTCGAAGTAAGGCCCTGAATTGCCTTGCCAAAAGGGAGGTATGGAGCAGCTCCATCAGGCCTTCTTCAGTGTTCTGCTTTAGTTTCACTGTAGTAAGCTTTTCAAGACTCCTAGGGACCTTGCTTCAGCACCTGCTTCGGTACCAGTATACTGAGTAGAGCCAAGAACCTCAGGGGCAGTTAACAACTTCAGCCCCGTAGGCCTTTTGGAACACTGCAGGGTTAGCTAGAGAAAGGCAACACACGGCACTCTTCCTTGGGAGAGCCAGATTACCTCAGCTCTACACAGGTTTCAGGAACACACTTCTAGACACTCCTCCATGCAATGGATGTAACCTCATTCCCCTAGCTGAACTCTATTGAGAAAAACACTCTGCTTCTAATCCCTTTTCACCTTTTACACTTAGAGTCACGCATCCTCAAGGAGGCAGTCGCCTTGCATTCCAAGTACAATTTAAGCACAGTTCTTGGTGTAACACTGCAGGTCTTTGGAAGATGCACAGGCCCCTAAGTTTCCTGGCGCAGCCTTTGTTTAGGCACTTGGCTGCACGCAAAAATCGGACCTAGAAAAAATTAGAATTAGGGAAAGCCCCAGTGGGTAGCGTGAATCTCTTTTGACTTGTTAGCATCAACATCTCCTTATGCTGCGTGTGAATCTGGAAATGTGAGACTGAGACACAAATCTTGTTTTCCTATTTTGAAAGCTCCACTCATGCAGTCTCGAAGCTACCTGAAAAGCACTGTTGTTACTGTCCTTTTAGTTACTGCCTGCCTGCTTCTGCGAAGAAAATGAGTTCTCCCGATAGAAACCTTGTGCTTCCAAATCCTAGTTGGAAGCTCACCTGCTCTTCTCTATAACTAAAGTGAAAGTCAAGGGGAGCACTAGCCTCGAAGTAAAGCCCTGATTAACCTGGCAAAACGGGAGGCGTGCAGCAGCTCCATGAGGCCTTCCTCGCTGTTCTCCTTTAGTTTAACGGTAGTGAGTCCTAGCCTCGAAGTAGGCCCTGATTTGCCTTGCCAAACGGGATGTATGGAGCAGCTCCATCAGGCCTTCTTCAGTGTTCTGCTTTAGTTTCACTGTAGTAAGCTTTTCAAGACTCCTAGGGACCTTGCTTCAGCACCTGCTTCGGTACCAGTATACTGAGTAGAGCCAAGAACCTCAGGGGCAGTTAACAACTTCAGCCCCGTAGGCCTTTTGGAAAACTGCAGGGTTAGCTAGAGAAAGGCAACACACGGCACTCTTCCTTGGGAGAGCCAGATTACCTCAGCTCTACACAGCTTTCAGGAACACACTTCTAGACACTCCTCCATGCAATGGATGTAACCTCATTCCCCTAGCTGAACTCTACTGAGAAAAACACTCTGCTTCTAATCCCTTTTCACCTTTTACACTTAGAGTCACGCATCCTCAAGGAGGCGATCGCCTTGCATTCCAAGTACAATTTAAGCACAGTTCTTGGTGTAACACTGCAGGTCTTTGGATGATGCACAGGCCCCTAAGTCTCCATGTCGCATCCTTTGTTTAGGCACTTGGCTGCACGCAAAAATCGGACCTAGAAAAAATTAGAATTAGGGAAAGCCCCAGTGGGTAGCGTGAATCTCTTTTGACTTGTTAGCATCAACATCTCCTTATGCTGCGTGTGAATCTGGAAATGTGAGACTGAGACACAAATCTTGTTTTCCTATTTTGAAAGCTCCACTCATGCAGTCTCGAAGCTACCTGAAAAGCACTGTTGTTACTGTCCTTTTAGTTACTGCCTGCCTGCTTCTGCGAAGAAAATGAGTTCTCCCGATAGAAACCTTGTGCTTCCAAATCCTAGCTGGAAGCTCACCTGCTCTTCTCTATAACTAAAGTGAAAGTCAAGGGGAGCACTAGCCTCGAAGTAAAGCCCTGATTAACCTGGCAAAACGGGAGGCGTGCAGCAGCTCCATGAGGCCTTCCTCGCTGTTCTCCTTTAGTTTAACGGTAGTGAGTCCTAGCCTCGAAGTAGGCCCTGATTTGCCTTGCCAAACGGGATGTATGGAGCAGCTCCATCAGGCCTTCTTAAGTGTTCTGCTTTAGTTTCACTGTAGTAAGCTTTTCAAGACTCCTAGGGACCTTGCTTCAGCACCTGCTTCGGTACCAGTATACTGAGTAGAGCCAAGAACCTCAGGGGCAGTTAACAACTTCAGCCCCGTAGGCCTTTTGGAAAACTGCAGGGTTAGCTAGAGAAAGGCAACACACGGCACTCTTCCTTGGGAGAGCCAGATTACCTCAGCTCTACACAGCTTTCAGGAACACACTTCTAGACACTCCTCCATGCAATGGATGTAACCTCATTCCCCTAGCTGAACTCTACTGAGAAAAACACTCTGCTTCTAATCCCTTTTCACGTTTTACACTTAGAGTCACGCATCCTCAAGGAGGCAGTCGCCTTGCATTCCAAGTACAATTTAAGCACAGTTCTTGGTGTAACACTGCAGGTCTTTGGAAGATGCACAGGCCCCTAAGTTTCCTGGCGCATCCTTTGTTTAGGCACTTGGCTGCACGCAAAAATCGGACCTAGAAAAAATTAGAATTAGGGAAAGCCCCAGTGGGTAGCGTGAATCTCTTTTCACTTGTTAGCATCAACATCTCCTTATGATGCGTGTTAATCTGGAAATGTGAGACTGAGACACAAATCTTGTTTTCCTATTTTGAAAGCTTCACTCATGCAGTCTCGAAGCTACCTGAAAAGCACTGTTGTTACTGTCCTTTTAGTTACTGCCTGCCTGCTTCAGCGAAGAAAATGAGTTCTCCCGAAAGAAACCTTGTGCTTCCAGTTCCTAGTTGGAAGCTCACCTGCTCTGCTCTATAACTATAGTGAAAGTCAACGGGAGCACTAGCCTCGAAGTAATGCCCAGATTATCCTGGCAAAACGGGAGGCGTGCAGCAGCTCCATGAGGCCTTCCTCGCTGTTCTCCTTTAGTTTAACGGTAGTGAGTCCTAGCCTCGAAGTAGGCCCTGATTTGCCTTGCCAAACGGGAGGTATGGAGCAGCTCCATCAGGCCTTCTTCAGTGTTCTGCTTTAGTTTCACTGTAGTAAGATTTTCAAGACTCCTAGGGACCTTGCTTCAGCACCTGTTTCTGTACCAGTATACTGAGTAGAGTCAAGAACCTCAGGGGCAGCTGAAAACTTCAGCCCCGTAGGCCTTTTGGAACACTGCTGGGTTAGCTAGAGAAAGGCAACACACGGCACTCTTCCTTGGGAGAGCCAGATTACCTCAGCTCTACACAGGTTTCAGGAACACACTTCTAGACACTCCTCCATGCAATGGATGTAACCTCATTCCCATAGCTGAACTCTATTGAGAAAAACACTCTGCTTCTAATCCCTTTTCACCTTTTACACTAAGAGTCACGCATCCTCAAGGAGGCGATCGCCTTGCATTCCAAGTACAATTTAAGCACAGTTCTTGGTGTAACACTGCAGGTCTTTGGAGGATGCACAGGCCCCTATGTCTCCATGTCGCATCCTTTGTTTAGGCACTTGGCTGCATGCAGAAAAGTGGTCGTAGAAACAGGTTGAATAAGGGAAAGCCCCAGTGGGTATCGTGAATCTTTTTGACTTGTTAGCATCAACATGTCCTTATGCTGCGTGTCAATCTGGAAATGGGAGACTGATGGAACAAAGATTGTTTTCCAACTTTGAAAGCTCCACTCATGCAGTCTTGAAGCTACTTGAAAAGCACTCTTGTTACCGTCCTTTTACTTACTGCCTGCCTGCTTCTGCGTAGAAAATGAGTTCTCCCGAAAGAAACCTTGTGCTTCCGGTTCCTAGTTGGAAGCTCACCTGCTCTGCTCTATAACTGAAGTGAAAGTCAAGGGGAGCACTAGCCTCGGAGTAATGCCCTGATTATCCTGGCGAAAGAGGAGGCGTGCAGCAGCTCCATGAGGCCTTCATCGCTGTTCTCCTTTAGTTTAATGGTAGTATGTTTTCCAAGACTCCTAGAGACCTTGCTTCAGCACCCATATCGGAATCAGAAAACTGCCTAGAGTCGGGAAGCTCTGGTCATGCGTGTATGCTGCGTACCAACTTACTATTTGGAGACTGATGGCACAAGGCTTCTTTGCCCATTTGGAAAGCTCTGTTCATGCGGCCTCCTTTATACCTGAAAAGCATTGATGTTGCCGGGGTTTTAGTCACTGCCTGCATGGTTTTGAGAAGATATTGAGTTTTCTCGTACGAAACCTTGCGCTTCCAGTTCCTAGTTGGAAGCTCACCCTGCTCTGCTCTATACCTAAAGTGAAAGTCCACGTGAGCCTTAGCCTCGAAGTAAGGCCCTGAATTGCCTTGCCAAAAGGGAGGTATGGAGCAGCTCCATCAGGCCTTCTTCAGTGTTCTGCTTTAGTTTCACTGTAGTAAGCTTTTCAAGACTCCTAGGGACCTTGCTTCAGCACCTGCTTCGGTACCAGTATACTGAGTAGAGCCAAGAACCTCAGGGGCAGTTAACAACTTCAGCCCCGTAGGCCTTTTGGAACACTGCAGGGTTAGCTAGAGAAAGGCAACACACGGCACTCTTCCTTGGGAGAGCCAGATTACCTCAGCTCTACACAGGTTTCAGGAACACACTTCTAGACACTCCTCCATGCAATGGATGTAACCTCATTCCCCTAGCTGAACTCTATTGAGAAAAACACTCTGCTTCTAATCCCTTTTCACCTTTTACACTTAGAGTCACGCATCCTCAAGGAGGCAGTCGCCTTGCATTCCAAGTACAATTTAAGCACAGTTCTTGGTGTAACACTGCAGGTCTTTGGAAGATGCACAGGCCCCTAAGTTTCCTGGCGCAGCCTTTGTTTAGGCACTTGGCTGCACGCAAAAATCGGACCTAGAAAAAATTAGAATTAGGGAAAGCCCCAGTGGGTAGCGTGAATCTCTTTTGACTTGTTAGCATCAACATCTCCTTATGCTGCGTGTGAATCTGGAAATGTGAGACTGAGACACAAATCTTGTTTTCCTATTTTGAAAGCTCCACTCATGCAGTCTCGAAGCTACCTGAAAAGCACTGTTGTTACTGTCCTTTTAGTTACTGCCTGCCTGCTTCAGCGAAGAAAATGAGTTCTCCCGAAAAAAACCTTGTGCTTCCAGTTCCTAGTTGGAAGCTCACCTGCTCTGCTCTATAACTAAAGTGAAAGTCAAGGGGAGCACTAGCCTCGAAGTAATGCCCAGATTATCCTGGCAAAACGGGAGGCGTGCAGCAGCTCCATGAGGCCTTCCTCGCTGTTCTCCTTTAGTTTAACGGTAGTGAGTCCTAGCCTCGAAGTAGGCCCTGATTTGCCTTGCCAAACGGGAGGTATGGAGCAGCTCCATCAGGCCTTCTTCAGTGTTCTGCTTTAGTTTCACTGTAGTAAGATTTTCAAGACTCCTAGGGACCTTGCTTCAGCACCTGTTTCTGTACCAGTATACTGAGTAGAGCCAAGAACCTCAGGGGCAGCTGAAAACTTCAGCCCCGTAGGCCTTTTGGAACACTGCTGGGTTAGCTAGAGAAAGGCAACACACGGCACTCTTCCTTGGGAGAGCCAGATTACCTCAGCTCTCCACAGGTTTCAGGAACACACTTCTAGACACTCCTCCATGCAATGGATGTAACCTCATTCCCCTAGCATAACTCTACTGAGAAAAACACTCTGCTTCTAATCCCTTTTCACCTTTTACACTTAGAGTCACGCATCCTCAAGGAGGCGATCGCCTTGCATTCCAAGTACAATTTAAGCACAGTTCTTGGTGTAACACTGCAGGTCTTTGGATGATGCACAGGCCCCTAAGTCTCCATGTCGCATCCTTTGTTTAGGCACTTGGCTGCACGCAAAAATCGGACCTAGAAAAAATTAGAATTAGGGAAAGCCCCAGTGGGTAGCGTGAATCTCTTTTGACTTGTTAGCATCAACATCTCCTTATGCTGCGTGTGAATCTGGAAATGTGAGACTGAGACACAAATCTTGTTTTCCTATTTTGAAAGCTCCACTCATGCAGTCTCGAAGCTACCTGAAAAGCACTGTTGTTACTGTCCTTTTAGTTACTGCCTGCCTGCTTCTGCGAAGAAAATGAGTTCTCCCGATAGAAACCTTGTGCTTCCAAATCCTAGCTGGAAGCTCACCTGCTCTTCTCTATAACTAAAGTGAAAGTCAAGGGGAGCACTAGCCTCGAAGTAAAGCCCTGATTAACCTGGCAAAACGGGAGGCGTGCAGCAGCTCCATGAGGCCTTCCTCGCTGTTCTCCTTTAGTTTAACGGTAGTGAGTCCTAGCCTCGAAGTAGGCCCTGATTTGCCTTGCCAAACGGGATGTATGGAGCAGCTCCATCAGGCCTTCTTAAGTGTTCTGCTTTAGTTTCACTGTAGTAAGCTTTTCAAGACTCCTAGGGACCTTGCTTCAGCACCTGCTTCGGTACCAGTATACTGAGTAGAGCCAAGAACCTCAGGGGCAGTTAACAACTTCAGCCCCGTAGGCCTTTTGGAAAACTGCAGGGTTAGCTAGAGAAAGGCAACACACGGCACTCTTCCTTGGGAGAGCCAGATTACCTCAGCTCTACACAGCTTTCAGGAACACACTTCTAGACACTCCTCCATGCAATGGATGTAACCTCATTCCCCTAGCTGAACTCTACTGAGAAAAACACTCTGCTTCTAATCCCTTTTCACGTTTTACACTTAGAGTCACGCATCCTCAAGGAGGCAGTCGCCTTGCATTCCAAGTACAATTTAAGCACAGTTCTTGGTGTAACACTGCAGGTCTTTGGAAGATGCACAGGCCCCTAAGTTTCCTGGCGCATCCTTTGTTTAGGCACTTGGCTGCACGCAAAAATCGGACCTAGAAAAAATTAGAATTAGGGAAAGCCCCAGTGGGTAGCGTGAATCTCTTTTCACTTGTTAGCATCAACATCTCCTTATGATGCGTGTTAATCTGGAAATGTGAGACTGAGACACAAATCTTGTTTTCCTATTTTGAAAGCTTCACTCATGCAGTCTCGAAGCTACCTGAAAAGCACTGTTGTTACTGTCCTTTTAGTTACTGCCTGCCTGCTTCAGCGAAGAAAATGAGTTCTCCCGAAAGAAACCTTGTGCTTCCAGTTCCTAGTTGGAAGCTCACCTGCTCTGCTCTATAACTATAGTGAAAGTCAACGGGAGCACTAGCCTCGAAGTAATGCCCAGATTATCCTGGCAAAACGGGAGGCGTGCAGCAGCTCCATGAGGCCTTCCTCGCTGTTCTCCTTTAGTTTAACGGTAGTGAGTCCTAGCCTCGAAGTAGGCCCTGATTTGCCTTGCCAAACGGGAGGTATGGAGCAGCTCCATCAGGCCTTCTTCAGTGTTCTGCTTTAGTTTCACTGTAGTAAGATTTTCAAGACTCCTAGGGACCTTGCTTCAGCACCTGTTTCTGTACCAGTATACTGAGTAGAGTCAAGAACCTCAGGGGCAGCTGAAAACTTCAGCCCCGTAGGCCTTTTGGAACACTGCTGGGTTAGCTAGAGAAAGGCAACACACGGCACTCTTCCTTGGGAGAGCCAGATTACCTCAGCTCTACACAGGTTTCAGGAACACACTTCTAGACACTCCTCCATGCAATGGATGTAACCTCATTCCCATAGCTGAACTCTATTGAGAAAAACACTCTGCTTCTAATCCCTTTTCACCTTTTACACTAAGAGTCACGCATCCTCAAGGAGGCGATCGCCTTGCATTCCAAGTACAATTTAAGCACAGTTCTTGGTGTAACACTGCAGGTCTTTGGAGGATGCACAGGCCCCTATGTCTCCATGTCGCATCCTTTGTTTAGGCACTTGGCTGCATGCAGAAAAGTGGTCGTAGAAACAGGTTGAATAAGGGAAAGCCCCAGTGGGTATCGTGAATCTTTTTGACTTGTTAGCATCAACATGTCCTTATGCTGCGTGTCAATCTGGAAATGGGAGACTGATGGAACAAAGATTGTTTTCCAACTTTGAAAGCTCCACTCATGCAGTCTTGAAGCTACTTGAAAAGCACTCTTGTTACCGTCCTTTTACTTACTGCCTGCCTGCTTCTGCGTAGAAAATGAGTTCTCCCGAAAGAAACCTTGTGCTTCCGGTTCCTAGTTGGAAGCTCACCTGCTCTGCTCTATAACTGAAGTGAAAGTCAAGGGGAGCACTAGCCTCGGAGTAATGCCCTGATTATCCTGGCGAAAGAGGAGGCGTGCAGCAGCTCCATGAGGCCTTCATCGCTGTTCTCCTTTAGTTTAATGGTAGTATGTTTTCCAAGACTCCTAGAGACCTTGCTTCAGCACCCATATCGGAATCAGAAAACTGCCTAGAGTCGGGAAGCTCTGGTCATGCGTGTATGCTGCGTACCAACTTACTATTTGGAGACTGATGGCACAAGGCTTCTTTGCCCATTTGGAAAGCTCTGTTCATGCGGCCTCCTTTATACCTGAAAAGCATTGATGTTGCCGGGGTTTTAGTCACTGCCTGCATGGTTTTGAGAAGATATTGAGTTTTCTCGTACGAAACCTTGCGCTTCCAGTTCCTAGTTGGAAGCTCACCCTGCTCTGCTCTATACCTAAAGTGAAAGTCCACGTGAGCCTTAGCCTCGAAGTAAGGCCCTGAATTGCCTTGCCAAAAGGGAGGTATGGAGCAGCTCCATCAGGCCTTCTTCAGTGTTCTGCTTTAGTTTCACTGTAGTAAGCTTTTCAAGACTCCTAGGGACCTTGCTTCAGCACCTGCTTCGGTACCAGTATACTGAGTAGAGCCAAGAACCTCAGGGGCAGTTAACAACTTCAGCCCCGTAGGCCTTTTGGAACACTGCAGGGTTAGCTAGAGAAAGGCAACACACGGCACTCTTCCTTGGGAGAGCCAGATTACCTCAGCTCTACACAGGTTTCAGGAACACACTTCTAGACACTCCTCCATGCAATGGATGTAACCTCATTCCCCTAGCTGAACTCTATTGAGAAAAACACTCTGCTTCTAATCCCTTTTCACCTTTTACACTTAGAGTCACGCATCCTCAAGGAGGCAGTCGCCTTGCATTCCAAGTACAATTTAAGCACAGTTCTTGGTGTAACACTGCAGGTCTTTGGAAGATGCACAGGCCCCTAAGTTTCCTGGCGCAGCCTTTGTTTAGGCACTTGGCTGCACGCAAAAATCGGACCTAGAAAAAATTAGAATTAGGGAAAGCCCCAGTGGGTAGCGTGAATCTCTTTTGACTTGTTAGCATCAACATCTCCTTATGCTGCGTGTGAATCTGGAAATGTGAGACTGAGACACAAATCTTGTTTTCCTATTTTGAAAGCTCCACTCATGCAGTCTCGAAGCTACCTGAAAAGCACTGTTGTTACTGTCCTTTTAGTTACTGCCTGCCTGCTTCAGCGAAGAAAATGAGTTCTCCCGAAAAAAACCTTGTGCTTCCAGTTCCTAGTTGGAAGCTCACCTGCTCTGCTCTATAACTAAAGTGAAAGTCAAGGGGAGCACTAGCCTCGAAGTAATGCCCAGATTATCCTGGCAAAACGGGAGGCGTGCAGCAGCTCCATGAGGCCTTCCTCGCTGTTCTCCTTTAGTTTAACGGTAGTGAGTCCTAGCCTCGAAGTAGGCCCTGATTTGCCTTGCCAAACGGGAGGTATGGAGCAGCTCCATCAGGCCTTCTTCAGTGTTCTGCTTTAGTTTCACTGTAGTAAGATTTTCAAGACTCCTAGGGACCTTGCTTCAGCACCTGTTTCTGTACCAGTATACTGAGTAGAGCCAAGAACCTCAGGGGCAGCTGAAAACTTCAGCCCCGTAGGCCTTTTGGAACACTGCTGGGTTAGCTAGAGAAAGGCAACACACGGCACTCTTCCTTGGGAGAGCCAGATTACCTCAGCTCTCCACAGGTTTCAGGAACACACTTCTAGACACTCCTCCATGCAATGGATGTAACCTCATTCCCCTAGCATAACTCTACTGAGAAAAACACTCTGCTTCTAATCCCTTTTCACCTTTTACACTTAGAGTCACGCATCCTCAAGGAGGCGATCGCCTTGCATTCCAAGTACAATTTAAGCACAGTTCTTGGTGTAACACTGCAGGTCTTTGGATGATGCACAGGCCCCTAAGTCTCCATGTCGCATCCTTTGTTTAGGCACTTGGCTGCACGCAAAAATCGGACCTAGAAAAAATTAGAATTAGGGAAAGCCCCAGTGGGTAGCGTGAATCTCTTTTGACTTGTTAGCATCAACATCTCCTTATGCTGCGTGTGAATCTGGAAATGTGAGACTGAGACACAAATCTTGTTTTCCTATTTTGAAAGCTCCACTCATGCAGTCTCGAAGCTACCTGAAAAGCACTGTTGTTACTGTCCTTTTAGTTACTGCCTGCCTGCTTCTGCGAAGAAAATGAGTTCTCCCGATAGAAACCTTGTGCTTCCAAATCCTAGCTGGAAGCTCACCTGCTCTTCTCTATAACTAAAGTGAAAGTCAAGGGGAGCACTAGCCTCGAAGTAAAGCCCTGATTAACCTGGCAAAACGGGAGGCGTGCAGCAGCTCCATGAGGCCTTCCTCGCTGTTCTCCTTTAGTTTAACGGTAGTGAGTCCTAGCCTCGAAGTAGGCCCTGATTTGCCTTGCCAAACGGGATGTATGGAGCAGCTCCATCAGGCCTTCTTAAGTGTTCTGCTTTAGTTTCACTGTAGTAAGCTTTTCAAGACTCCTAGGGACCTTGCTTCAGCACCTGCTTCGGTACCAGTATACTGAGTAGAGCCAAGAACCTCAGGGGCAGTTAACAACTTCAGCCCCGTAGGCCTTTTGGAAAACTGCAGGGTTAGCTAGAGAAAGGCAACACACGGCACTCTTCCTTGGGAGAGCCAGATTACCTCAGCTCTACACAGCTTTCAGGAACACACTTCTAGACACTCCTCCATGCAATGGATGTAACCTCATTCCCCTAGCTGAACTCTACTGAGAAAAACACTCTGCTTCTAATCCCTTTTCACGTTTTACACTTAGAGTCACGCATCCTCAAGGAGGCAGTCGCCTTGCATTCCAAGTACAATTTAAGCACAGTTCTTGGTGTAACACTGCAGGTCTTTGGAAGATGCACAGGCCCCTAAGTTTCCTGGCGCATCCTTTGTTTAGGCACTTGGCTGCACGCAAAAATCGGACCTAGAAAAAATTAGAATTAGGGAAAGCCCCAGTGGGTAGCGTGAATCTCTTTTCACTTGTTAGCATCAACATCTCCTTATGATGCGTGTTAATCTGGAAATGTGAGACTGAGACACAAATCTTGTTTTCCTATTTTGAAAGCTTCACTCATGCAGTCTCGAAGCTACCTGAAAAGCACTGTTGTTACTGTCCTTTTAGTTACTGCCTGCCTGCTTCAGCGAAGAAAATGAGTTCTCCCGAAAGAAACCTTGTGCTTCCAGTTCCTAGTTGGAAGCTCACCTGCTCTGCTCTATAACTATAGTGAAAGTCAACGGGAGCACTAGCCTCGAAGTAATGCCCAGATTATCCTGGCAAAACGGGAGGCGTGCAGCAGCTCCATGAGGCCTTCCTCGCTGTTCTCCTTTAGTTTAACGGTAGTGAGTCCTAGCCTCGAAGTAGGCCCTGATTTGCCTTGCCAAACGGGAGGTATGGAGCAGCTCCATCAGGCCTTCTTCAGTGTTCTGCTTTAGTTTCACTGTAGTAAGATTTTCAAGACTCCTAGGGACCTTGCTTCAGCACCTGTTTCTGTACCAGTATACTGAGTAGAGTCAAGAACCTCAGGGGCAGCTGAAAACTTCAGCCCCGTAGGCCTTTTGGAACACTGCTGGGTTAGCTAGAGAAAGGCAACACACGGCACTCTTCCTTGGGAGAGCCAGATTACCTCAGCTCTACACAGGTTTCAGGAACACACTTCTAGACACTCCTCCATGCAATGGATGTAACCTCATTCCCATAGCTGAACTCTATTGAGAAAAACACTCTGCTTCTAATCCCTTTTCACCTTTTACACTAAGAGTCACGCATCCTCAAGGAGGCGATCGCCTTGCATTCCAAGTACAATTTAAGCACAGTTCTTGGTGTAACACTGCAGGTCTTTGGAGGATGCACAGGCCCCTATGTCTCCATGTCGCATCCTTTGTTTAGGCACTTGGCTGCATGCAGAAAAGTGGTCGTAGAAACAGGTTGAATAAGGGAAAGCCCCAGTGGGTATCGTGAATCTTTTTGACTTGTTAGCATCAACATGTCCTTATGCTGCGTGTCAATCTGGAAATGGGAGACTGATGGCACAAAGATTGTTTTCCAACTTTGAAAGCTCCACTCATGCAGTCTTGAAGCTACTTGAAAAGCACTCTTGTTACCGTCCTTTTACTTACTGCCTGCCTGCTTCTGCGTAGAAAATGAGTTCTCCCGAAAGAAACCTTGTGCTTCCGGTTCCTAGTTGGAAGCTCACCTGCTCTGCTCTATAACTGAAGTGAAAGTCAAGGGGAGCACTAGCCTCGGAGTAATGCCCTGATTATCCTGGCGAAAGAGGAGGCGTGCAGCAGCTCCATGAGGCCTTCATCGCTGTTCTCCTTTAGTTTAATGGTAGTATGTTTTCCAAGACTCCTAGAGACCTTGCTTCAGCACCCATATCGGAATCAGAAAACTGCCTAGAGTCGGGAAGCTCTGGTCATGCGTGTATGCTGCGTACCAACTTACTATTTGGAGACTGATGGCACAAGGCTTCTTTGCCCATTTGGAAAGCTCTGTTCATGCGGCCTCCTTTATACCTGAAAAGCATTGATGTTGCCGGGGTTTTAGTCACTGCCTGCATGGTTTTGAGAAGATATTGAGTTTTCTCGTACGAAACCTTGCGCTTCCAGTTCCTAGTTGGAAGCTCACCCTGCTCTGCTCTATACCTAAAGTGAAAGTCCACGTGAGCCTTAGCCTCGAAGTAAGGCCCTGAATTGCCTTGCCAAAAGGGAGGTATGGAGCAGCTCCATCAGGCCTTCTTCAGTGTTCTGCTTTAGTTTCACTGTAGTAAGCTTTTCAAGACTCCTAGGGACCTTGCTTCAGCACCTGCTTCGGTACCAGTATACTGAGTAGAGCCAAGAACCTCAGGGGCAGTTAACAACTTCAGCCCCGTAGGCCTTTTGGAACACTGCAGGGTTAGCTAGAGAAAGGCAACACACGGCACTCTTCCTTGGGAGAGCCAGATTACCTCAGCTCTACACAGGTTTCAGGAACACACTTCTAGACACTCCTCCATGCAATGGATGTAAACTCATTCCCCTAGCTGAACTCTACTGAGAAAAACACTCTGCTTCTAATCCCTTTTCACCTTTTACACTTAGAGTCACGCATCCTCAAGGAGGCAGTCGCCTTGCATTCCAAGTACAATTTAAGCACAGTTCTTGGTGTAACACTGCAGGTCTTTGGAAGATGCACAGGCCCCTAAGTTTCCTGGCGCATCCTTTGTTTAGGCACTTGGCTGCACGCAAAAATCGGACCTAGAAAAAATTAGAATTAGGGAAAGCCCCAGTGGGTAGCGTGAATCTCTTTTCACTTGTTAGCATCAACATCTCCTTATGATGCGTGTTAATCTGGAAATGTGAGACTGAGACACAAATCTTGTTTTCCTATTTTGAAAGCTTCACTCATGCAGTCTCGAAGCTACCTGAAAAGCACTGTTGTTACCGTCCTTTTAGTTACTGCCTGCCTGCTTCAGCGAAGAAAATGAGTTCTCCCGAAAAAAACCTTGTGCTTCCAGTTCCTAGTTGGAAGCTCACCTGCTCTGCTCTATAACTAAAGTGAAAGTCAAGGGGAGCACTAGCCTCGAAGTAATGCCCAGATTATCCTGGCAAAACGGGAGGCGTGCAGCAGCTCCATGAGGCCTTCCTCGCTGTTCTCCTTTAGTTTAACGGTAGTGAGTCCTAGCCTCGAAGTAGGCCCTGATTTGCCTTGCCAAACGGGAGGTATGGAGCAGCTCCATCAGGCCTTCTTCAGTGTTCTGCTTTAGTTTCACTGTAGTAAGATTTTCAAGACTCCTAGGGACCTTGCTTCAGCACCTGTTTCTGTACCAGTATACTGAGTAGAGCCAAGAACCTCAGGGGCAGCTGAAAACTTCAGCCCCGTAGGCCTTTTGGAACACTGCTGGGTTAGCTAGAGAAAGGCAACACACGGCACTCTTCCTTGGGAGAGCCAGATTACCTCAGCTCTCCACAGGTTTCAGGAACACACTTCTAGACACTCCTCCATGCAATGGATGTAACCTCATTCCCCTAGCATAACTCTACTGAGAAAAACACTCTGCTTCTAATCCCTTTTCACCTTTTACACTTAGAGTCACGCATCCTCAAGGAGGCGATCGCCTTGCATTCCAAGTACAATTTAAGCACAGTTCTTGGTGTAACACTGCAGGTCTTTGGATGATGCACAGGCCCCTAAGTCTCCATGTCGCATCCTTTGTTTAGGCACTTGGCTGCACGCAAAAATCGGACCTAGAAAAAATTAGAATTAGGGAAAGCCCCAGTGGGTAGCGTGAATCTCTTTTGACTTGTTAGCATCAACATCTCCTTATGCTGCGTGTGAATCTGGAAATGTGAGACTGAGACACAAATCTTGTTTTCCTATTTTGAAAGCTCCACTCATGCAGTCTCGAAGCTACCTGAAAAGCACTGTTGTTACTGTCCTTTTAGTTACTGCCTGCCTGCTTCTGCGAAGAAAATGAGTTCTCCCGATAGAAACCTTGTGCTTCCAAATCCTAGCTGGAAGCTCACCTGCTCTTCTCTATAACTAAAGTGAAAGTCAAGGGGAGCTCTAGCCTCGAAGTAAAGCCCTGATTAACCTGGCAAAACGGGAGGCGTGCAGCAGCTCCATGAGGCCTTCCTCGCTGTTCTCCTTTAGTTTAACGGTAGTGAGTCCTAGCCTCGAAGTAGGCCCTGATTTGCCTTGCCAAACGGGATGTATGGAGCAGCTCCATCAGGCCTTCTTAAGTGTTCTGCTTTAGTTTCACTGTAGTAAGCTTTTCAAGACTCCTAGGGACCTTGCTTCAGCACCTGCTTCGGTACCAGTATACTGAGTAGAGCCAAGAACCTCAGGGGCAGTTAACAACTTCAGCCCCGTAGGCCTTTTGGAAAACTGCAGGGTTAGCTAGAGAAAGGCAACACACGGCACTCTTCCTTGGGAGAGCCAGATTACCTCAGCTCTACACAGCTTTCAGGAACACACTTCTAGACACTCCTCCATGCAATGGATGTAACCTCATTCCCCTAGCTGAACTCTACTGAGAAAAACACTCTGCTTCTAATCCCTTTTCACGTTTTACACTTAGAGTCACGCATCCTCAAGGAGGCAGTCGCCTTGCATTCCAAGTACAATTTAAGCACAGTTCTTGGTGTAACACTGCAGGTCTTTGGAAGATGCACAGGCCCCTAAGTTTCCTGGCGCATCCTTTGTTTAGGCACTTGGCTGCACGCAAAAATCGGACCTAGAAAAAATTAGAATTAGGGAAAGCCCCAGTGGGTAGCGTGAATCTCTTTTCACTTGTTAGCATCAACATCTCCTTATGATGCGTGTTAATCTGGAAATGTGAGACTGAGACACAAATCTTGTTTTCCTATTTTGAAAGCTTCACTCATGCAGTCTCGAAGCTACCTGAAAAGCACTGTTGTTACTGTCCTTTTAGTTACTGCCTGCCTGCTTCAGCGAAGAAAATGAGTTCTCCCGAAAGAAACCTTGTGCTTCCAGTTCCTAGTTGGAAGCTCACCTGCTCTGCTCTATAACTATAGTGAAAGTCAACGGGAGCACTAGCCTCGAAGTAATGCCCAGATTATCCTGGCAAAACGGGAGGCGTGCAGCAGCTCCATGAGGCCTTCCTCGCTGTTCTCCTTTAGTTTAACGGTAGTGAGTCCTAGCCTCGAAGTAGGCCCTGATTTGCCTTGCCAAACGGGAGGTATGGAGCAGCTCCATCAGGCCTTCTTCAGTGTTCTGCTTTAGTTTCACTGTAGTAAGATTTTCAAGACTCCTAGGGACCTTGCTTCAGCACCTGTTTCTGTACCAGTATACTGAGTAGAGTCAAGAACCTCAGGGGCAGCTGAAAACTTCAGCCCCGTAGGCCTTTTGGAACACTGCTGGGTTAGCTAGAGAAAGGCAACACACGGCACTCTTCCTTGGGAGAGCCAGATTACCTCAGCTCTACACAGGTTTCAGGAACACACTTCTAGACACTCCTCCATGCAATGGATGTAACCTCATTCCCATAGCTGAACTCTATTGAGAAAAACACTCTGCTTCTAATCCCTTTTCACCTTTTACACTAAGAGTCACGCATCCTCAAGGAGGCGATCGCCTTGCATTCCAAGTACAATTTAAGCACAGTTCTTGGTGTAACACTGCAGGTCTTTGGAGGATGCACAGGCCCCTATGTCTCCATGTCGCATCCTTTGTTTAGGCACTTGGCTGCATGCAGAAAAGTGGTCGTAGAAACAGGTTGAATAAGGGAAAGCCCCAGTGGGTATCGTGAATCTTTTTGACTTGTTAGCATCAACATGTCCTTATGCTGCGTGTCAATCTGGAAATGGGAGACTGATGGCACAAAGATTGTTTTCCAACTTTGAAAGCTCCACTCATGCAGTCTTGAAGCTACTTGAAAAGCACTCTTGTTACCGTCCTTTTACTTACTGCCTGCCTGCTTCTGCGTAGAAAATGAGTTCTCCCGAAAGAAACCTTGTGCTTCCGGTTCCTAGTTGGAAGCTCACCTGCTCTGCTCTATAACTGAAGTGAAAGTCAAGGGGAGCACTAGCCTCGGAGTAATGCCCTGATTATCCTGGCGAAAGAGGAGGCGTGCAGCAGCTCCATGAGGCCTTCATCGCTGTTCTCCTTTAGTTTAATGGTAGTATGTTTTCCAAGACTCCTAGAGACCTTGCTTCAGCACCCATATCGGAATCAGAAAACTGCCTAGAGTCGGGAAGCTCTGGTCATGCGTGTATGCTGCGTACCAACTTACTATTTGGAGACTGATGGCACAAGGCTTCTTTGCCCATTTGGAAAGCTCTGTTCATGCGGCCTCCTTTATACCTGAAAAGCATTGATGTTGCCGGGGTTTTAGTCACTGCCTGCATGGTTTTGAGAAGATATTGAGTTTTCTCGTACGAAACCTTGCGCTTCCAGTTCCTAGTTGGAAGCTCACCCTGCTCTGCTCTATACCTAAAGTGAAAGTCCACGTGAGCCTTAGCCTCGAAGTAAGGCCCTGAATTGCCTTGCCAAAAGGGAGGTATGGAGCAGCTCCATCAGGCCTTCTTCAGTGTTCTGCTTTAGTTTCACTGTAGTAAGCTTTTCAAGACTCCTAGGGACCTTGCTTCAGCACCTGCTTCGGTACCAGTATACTGAGTAGAGCCAAGAACCTCAGGGGCAGTTAACAACTTCAGCCCCGTAGGCCTTTTGGAACACTGCAGGGTTAGCTAGAGAAAGGCAACACACGGCACTCTTCCTTGGGAGAGCCAGATTACCTCAGCTCTACACAGGTTTCAGGAACACACTTCTAGACACTCCTCCATGCAATGGATGTAAACTCATTCCCCTAGCTGAACTCTACTGAGAAAAACACTCTGCTTCTAATCCCTTTTCACCTTTTACACTTAGAGTCACGCATCCTCAAGGAGGCAGTCGCCTTGCATTCCAAGTACAATTTAAGCACAGTTCTTGGTGTAACACTGCAGGTCTTTGGAAGATGCACAGGCCCCTAAGTTTCCTGGCGCATCCTTTGTTTAGGCACTTGGCTGCACGCAAAAATCGGACCTAGAAAAAATTAGAATTAGGGAAAGCCCCAGTGGGTAGCGTGAATCTCTTTTCACTTGTTAGCATCAACATCTCCTTATGATGCGTGTTAATCTGGAAATGTGAGACTGAGACACAAATCTTGTTTTCCTATTTTGAAAGCTTCACTCATGCAGTCTCGAAGCTACCTGAAAAGCACTGTTGTTACCGTCCTTTTAGTTACTGCCTGCCTGCTTCAGCGAAGAAAATGAGTTCTCCCGAAAAAAACCTTGTGCTTCCAGTTCCTAGTTGGAAGCTCACCTGCTCTGCTCTATAACTAAAGTGAAAGTCAAGGGGAGCACTAGCCTCGAAGTAATGCCCAGATTATCCTGGCAAAACGGGAGGCGTGCAGCAGCTCCATGAGGCCTTCCTCGCTGTTCTCCTTTAGTTTAACGGTAGTGAGTCCTAGCCTCGAAGTAGGCCCTGATTTGCCTTGCCAAACGGGAGGTATGGAGCAGCTCCATCAGGCCTTCTTCAGTGTTCTGCTTTAGTTTCACTGTAGTAAGATTTTCAAGACTCCTAGGGACCTTGCTTCAGCACCTGTTTCTGTACCAGTATACTGAGTAGAGCCAAGAACCTCAGGGGCAGCTGAAAACTTCAGCCCCGTAGGCCTTTTGGAACACTGCTGGGTTAGCTAGAGAAAGGCAACACACGGCACTCTTCCTTGGGAGAGCCAGATTACCTCAGCTCTCCACAGGTTTCAGGAACACACTTCTAGACACTCCTCCATGCAATGGATGTAACCTCATTCCCCTAGCATAACTCTACTGAGAAAAACACTCTGCTTCTAATCCCTTTTCACCTTTTACACTTAGAGTCACGCATCCTCAAGGAGGCGATCGCCTTGCATTCCAAGTACAATTTAAGCACAGTTCTTGGTGTAACACTGCAGGTCTTTGGATGATGCACAGGCCCCTAAGTCTCCATGTCGCATCCTTTGTTTAGGCACTTGGCTGCACGCAAAAATCGGACCTAGAAAAAATTAGAATTAGGGAAAGCCCCAGTGGGTAGCGTGAATCTCTTTTGACTTGTTAGCATCAACATCTCCTTATGCTGCGTGTGAATCTGGAAATGTGAGACTGAGACACAAATCTTGTTTTCCTATTTTGAAAGCTCCACTCATGCAGTCTCGAAGCTACCTGAAAAGCACTGTTGTTACTGTCCTTTTAGTTACTGCCTGCCTGCTTCTGCGAAGAAAATGAGTTCTCCCGATAGAAACCTTGTGCTTCCAAATCCTAGCTGGAAGCTCACCTGCTCTTCTCTATAACTAAAGTGAAAGTCAAGGGGAGCTCTAGCCTCGAAGTAAAGCCCTGATTAACCTGGCAAAACGGGAGGCGTGCAGCAGCTCCATGAGGCCTTCCTCGCTGTTCTCCTTTAGTTTAACGGTAGTGAGTCCTAGCCTCGAAGTAGGCCCTGATTTGCCTTGCCAAACGGGATGTATGGAGCAGCTCCATCAGGCCTTCTTAAGTGTTCTGCTTTAGTTTCACTGTAGTAAGCTTTTCAAGACTCCTAGGGACCTTGCTTCAGCACCTGCTTCGGTACCAGTATACTGAGTAGAGCCAAGAACCTCAGGGGCAGTTAACAACTTCAGCCCCGTAGGCCTTTTGGAAAACTGCAGGGTTAGCTAGAGAAAGGCAACACACGGCACTCTTCCTTGGGAGAGCCAGATTACCTCAGCTCTACACAGCTTTCAGGAACACACTTCTAGACACTCCTCCATGCAATGGATGTAACCTCATTCCCCTAGCTGAACTCTACTGAGAAAAACACTCTGCTTCTAATCCCTTTTCACGTTTTACACTTAGAGTCACGCATCCTCAAGGAGGCAGTCGCCTTGCATTCCAAGTACAATTTAAGCACAGTTCTTGGTGTAACACTGCAGGTCTTTGGAAGATGCACAGGCCCCTAAGTTTCCTGGCGCATCCTTTGTTTAGGCACTTGGCTGCACGCAAAAATCGGACCTAGAAAAAATTAGAATTAGGGAAAGCCCCAGTGGGTAGCGTGAATCTCTTTTCACTTGTTAGCATCAACATCTCCTTATGATGCGTGTTAATCTGGAAATGTGAGACTGAGACACAAATCTTGTTTTCCTATTTTGAAAGCTTCACTCATGCAGTCTCGAAGCTACCTGAAAAGCACTGTTGTTACTGTCCTTTTAGTTACTGCCTGCCTGCTTCAGCGAAGAAAATGAGTTCTCCCGAAAGAAACCTTGTGCTTCCAGTTCCTAGTTGGAAGCTCACCTGCTCTGCTCTATAACTATAGTGAAAGTCAACGGGAGCACTAGCCTCGAAGTAATGCCCAGATTATCCTGGCAAAACGGGAGGCGTGCAGCAGCTCCATGAGGCCTTCCTCGCTGTTCTCCTTTAGTTTAACGGTAGTGAGTCCTAGCCTCGAAGTAGGCCCTGATTTGCCTTGCCAAACGGGAGGTATGGAGCAGCTCCATCAGGCCTTCTTCAGTGTTCTGCTTTAGTTTCACTGTAGTAAGATTTTCAAGACTCCTAGGGACCTTGCTTCAGCACCTGTTTCTGTACCAGTATACTGAGTAGAGTCAAGAACCTCAGGGGCAGCTGAAAACTTCAGCCCCGTAGGCCTTTTGGAACACTGCTGGGTTAGCTAGAGAAAGGCAACACACGGCACTCTTCCTTGGGAGAGCCAGATTACCTCAGCTCTACACAGGTTTCAGGAACACACTTCTAGACACTCCTCCATGCAATGGATGTAACCTCATTCCCATAGCTGAACTCTATTGAGAAAAACACTCTGCTTCTAATCCCTTTTCACCTTTTACACTAAGAGTCACGCATCCTCAAGGAGGCGATCGCCTTGCATTCCAAGTACAATTTAAGCACAGTTCTTGGTGTAACACTGCAGGTCTTTGGAGGATGCACAGGCCCCTATGTCTCCATGTCGCATCCTTTGTTTAGGCACTTGGCTGCATGCAGAAAAGTGGTCGTAGAAACAGGTTGAATAAGGGAAAGCCCCAGTGGGTATCGTGAATCTTTTTGACTTGTTAGCATCAACATGTCCTTATGCTGCGTGTCAATCTGGAAATGGGAGACTGATGGCACAAAGATTGTTTTCCAACTTTGAAAGCTCCACTCATGCAGTCTTGAAGCTACTTGAAAAGCACTCTTGTTACCGTCCTTTTACTTACTGCCTGCCTGCTTCTGCGTAGAAAATGAGTTCTCCCGAAAGAAACCTTGTGCTTCCGGTTCCTAGTTGGAAGCTCACCTGCTCTGCTCTATAACTGAAGTGAAAGTCAAGGGGAGCACTAGCCTCGGAGTAATGCCCTGATTATCCTGGCGAAAGAGGAGGCGTGCAGCAGCTCCATGAGGCCTTCATCGCTGTTCTCCTTTAGTTTAATGGTAGTATGTTTTCCAAGACTCCTAGAGACCTTGCTTCAGCACCCATATCGGAATCAGAAAACTGCCTAGAGTCGGGAAGCTCTGGTCATGCGTGTATGCTGCGTACCAACTTACTATTTGGAGACTGATGGCACAAGGCTTCTTTGCCCATTTGGAAAGCTCTGTTCATGCGGCCTCCTTTATACCTGAAAAGCATTGATGTTGCCGGGGTTTTAGTCACTGCCTGCATGGTTTTGAGAAGATATTGAGTTTTCTCGTACGAAACCTTGCGCTTCCAGTTCCTAGTTGGAAGCTCACCCTGCTCTGCTCTATACCTAAAGTGAAAGTCCACGTGAGCCTTAGCCTCGAAGTAAGGCCCTGAATTGCCTTGCCAAAAGGGAGGTATGGAGCAGCTCCATCAGGCCTTCTTCAGTGTTCTGCTTTAGTTTCACTGTAGTAAGCTTTTCAAGACTCCTAGGGACCTTGCTTCAGCACCTGCTTCGGTACCAGTATACTGAGTAGAGCCAAGAACCTCAGGGGCAGTTAACAACTTCAGCCCCGTAGGCCTTTTGGAACACTGCAGGGTTAGCTAGAGAAAGGCAACACACGGCACTCTTCCTTGGGAGAGCCAGATTACCTCAGCTCTACACAGGTTTCAGGAACACACTTCTAGACACTCCTCCATGCAATGGATGTAACCTCATTCCCCTAGCTGAACTCTATTGAGAAAAACACTCTGCTTCTAATCCCTTTTCACCTTTTACACTTAGAGTCACGCATCCTCAAGGAGGCAGTCGCCTTGCATTCCAAGTACAATTTAAGCACAGTTCTTGGTGTAACACTGCAGGTCTTTGGAAGATGCACAGGCCCCTAAGTTTCCTGGCGCAGCCTTTGTTTAGGCACTTGGCTGCACGCAAAAATCGGACCTAGAAAAAATTAGAATTAGGGAAAGCCCCAGTGGGTAGCGTGAATCTCTTTTGACTTGTTAGCATCAACATCTCCTTATGCTGCGTGTGAATCTGGAAATGTGAGACTGAGACACAAATCTTGTTTTCCTATTTTGAAAGCTCCACTCATGCAGTCTCGAAGCTACCTGAAAAGCACTGTTGTTACTGTCCTTTTAGTTACTGCCTGCCTGCTTCTGCGAAGAAAATGAGTTCTCCCGATAGAAACCTTGTGCTTCCAAATCCTAGCTGGAAGCTCACCTGCTCTTCTCTATAACTAAAGTGAAAGTCAAGGGGAGCACTAGCCTCGAAGTAAAGCCCTGATTAACCTGGCAAAACGGGAGGCGTGCAGCAGCTCCATGAGGCCTTCCTCGCTGTTCTCCTTTAGTTTAACGGTAGTGAGTCCTAGCCTCGAAGTAGGCCCTGATTTGCCTTGCCAAACGGGATGTATGGAGCAGCTCCATCAGGCCTTCTTCAGTGTTCTGCTTTAGTTTCACTGTAGTAAGCTTTTCAAGACTCCTAGGGACCTTGCTTCAGCACCTGCTTCGGTACCAGTATACTGAGTAGAGCCAAGAACCTCAGGGGCAGTTAACAACTTCAGCCCCGTAGGCCTTTTGGAAAACTGCAGGGTTAGCTAGAGAAAGGCAACACACGGCACTCTTCCTTGGGAGAGCCAGATTACCTCAGCTCTACACAGCTTTCAGGAACACACTTCTAGACACTCCTCCATGCAATGGATGTAACCTCATTCCCCTAGCTGAACTCTACTGAGAAAAACACTCTGCTTCTAATCCCTTTTCACCTTTTACACTTAGAGTCACGCATCCTCAAGGAGGCGATCGCCTTGCATTCCAAGTACAATTTAAGCACAGTTCTTGGTGTAACACTGCAGGTCTTTGGATGATGCACAGGCCCCTAAGTCTCCATGTCGCATCCTTTGTTTAGGCACTTGGCTGCACGCAAAAATCGGACCTAGAAAAAATTAGAATTAGGGAAAGCCCCAGTGGGTAGCGTGAATCTCTTTTCACTTGTTAGCATCAACATCTCCTTATGATGCGTGTGAATCTGGAAATGTGAGACTGAGACACAAATCTTGTTTTCCTATTTTGAAAGCTTCACTCATGCAGTCTCGAAGCTACCTGAAAAGCACTGTTGTTACTGTCCTTTTAGTTACTGCCTGCCTGCTTCAGCGAAGAAAATGAGTTCTCCCGAAAGAAACCTTGTGCTTCCAGTTCCTAGTTGGAAGCTCACCTGCTCTGCTCTATAACTAAAGTGAAAGTCAAGGGGAGCACTAGCCTCGAAGTAATGCCCAGATTATCCTGGCAAAACGGGAGGCGTGCAGCAGCTCCATGAGGCCTTCCTCGCTGTTCTCCTTTAGTTTAACGGTAGTGAGTCCCAGCCTCGAAGTAGGCCCTGATTTGCCTTGCCAAACGGGAGGTATGGAGCAGCTCCATCAGGCCTTCTTCAGTGTTCTGCTTTAGTTTCACTGTAGTAAGATTTTCAAGACTCCTAGGGACCTTGCTTCAGCACCTGTTTCTGTACCAGTATACTGAGTAGAGCCAAGAACTTCAGGGGCAGCTGAAAACTTCAGCCCCGTAGGCCTTTTGGAACACTGCTGGGTTAGCTAGAGAAAGGCAACACACAGCACTCTTCCTTGGGAGAGCCAGATTACCTCAGCTCTCCACAGGTTTCAGGAACACACTTCTAGACACTCCTCCATGCAATGGATGTAACCTCATTCCCCTAGCATAACTCTACTGAGAAAAACACTCTGCTTCTAATCCCTTTTCACCTTTTACACTTAGAGTCACGCATCCTCAAGGAGGCAGTCGCCTTGCATTCCAAGTACAATTTAAGCACAGTTCTTGGTGTAACACTGCAGGTCTTTGGAAGATGCACAGGCCCCTAAGTTTCCTGGCGCATCCTTTGTTTAGGCACTTGGCTGCACGCAAAAATCGGACCTAGAAAAAATTAGAATTAGGGAAAGCCCCAGTGGGTAGCGTGAATCTCTTTTCACTTGTTAGCATCAACATCTCCTTATGATGCGTGTTCATCTGGAAATGTGAGACTGAGACACAAATCTTGTTTTCCTATTTTGAAAGCTTCACTCATGCAGTCTCGAAGCTACCTGAAAAGCATTGTTGTTACTGTCCTTTTAGTTACTGCCTGCCTGCTTCAGCGAAGAAAATGAGTTCTCCCGAAAGAAACCTTGTGCTTCCAGTTCCTAGTTGGAAGCTCACCTGCTCTGCTCTATAACTAAAGTGAAAGTCAACGGGAGCACTAGCCTCGAAGTAATGCCCAGATTATCCTGGCAAAACGGGAGGCGTGCAGCAGCTCCATGAGGCCTTCCTCGCTGTTCTCCTTTAGTTTAACGGTAGTGAGTCCTAGCCTCGAAGTAGGCCCTGATTTGCCTTGCCAAACGGGAGGTATGGAGCAGCTCCATCAGGCCTTCTTCAGTGTTCTGCTTTAGTTTCACTGTAGTAAGATTTTCAAGACTCCTAGGGACCTTGCTTCAGCACCTGTTTCTGTACCAGTATACTGAGTAGAGCCAAGAACCTCAGGGGCAGCTGAAAACTTCAGCCCCGTAGGCCTTTTGGAACACTGCTGGGTTAGCTAGAGAAAGGCAACACACGGCACTCTTCCTTGGGAGAGCCAGATTACCTCAGCTCTACACAGGTTTCAGGAACACACTTCTAGACACTCCTCCATGCAATGGATGTAACCTCATTCCCATAGCTGAACTCTATTGAGAAAAACACTCTGCTTCTAATCCCTTTTCACCTTTTACACTAAGAGTCACGCATCCTCAAGGAGGCGATCGCCTTGCATTCCAAGTACAATTTAAGCACAGTTCTTGGTGTAACACTGCAGGTCTTTGGAGGATGCACAGGCCCCTATGTCTCCATGTCGCATCCTTTGTTTAGGCACTTGGCTGCATGCAGAAAAGTGGTCGTAGAAACAGGTTGAATAAGGGAAAGCCCCAGTGGGTATCGTGAATCTTTTTGACTTGTTAGCATCAACATGTCCTTATGCTGCGTGTCAATCTGGAAATGGGAGACTGATGGCACAAAGATTGTTTTCCAACTTTGAAAGCTCCACTCATGCAGTCTTGAAGCTACTTGAAAAGCACTCTCGTTACCGTCCTTTTACTTACTGCCTGCCTGCTTCTGCGTAGAAAATGAGTTCTCCCGAAAGAAACCTTGTGCTTCCGGTTCCTAGTTGGAAGCTCACCTGCTCTGCTCTATAACTGAAGTGAAAGTCAAGGGGAGCACTAGCCTCGGAGTAATGCCCTGATTATCCTGGCGAAAGAGGAGGCGTGCAGCAGCTCCATGAGGCCTTCATCGCTGTTCTCCTTTAGTTTAATGGTAGTATGTTTTCCAAGACTCCTAGAGACCTTGCTTCAGCACCCATATCGGAATCAGAAAACTGCCTAGAGTCGGGAAGCTCTGGTCATGCGTGTATGCTGCGTACCAACTTACTATTTGGAGACTGATGGCACAAGGCTTCTTTGCCCATTTGGAAAGCTCTGTTCATGCGGCCTCCTTTATACCTGAAAAGCATTGATGTTGCCGGGGTTTTAGTCACTGCCTGCATGGTTTTGAGAAGATATTGAGTTTTCTCGTACGAAACCTTGCGCTTCCAGTTCCTAGTTGGAAGCTCACCCTGCTCTGCTCTATACCTAAAGTGAAAGTCCACGTGAGCCTTAGCCTCGAAGTAAGGCCCTGAATTGCCTTGCCAAAAGGGAGGTATGGAGCAGCTCCATCAGGCCTTCTTCAGTGTTCTGCTTTAGTTTCACTGTAGTAAGCTTTTCAAGACTCCTAGGGACCTTGCTTCAGCACCTGCTTCGGTACCAGTATACTGAGTAGAGCCAAGAACCTCAGGGGCAGTTAACAACTTCAGCCCCGTAGGCCTTTTGGAACACTGCAGGGTTAGCTAGAGAAAGGCAACACACGGCACTCTTCCTTGGGAGAGCCAGATTACCTCAGCTCTACACAGGTTTCAGGAACACACTTCTAGACACTCCTCCATGCAATGGAGGTAACCTCATTCCCCTAGCTGAACTCTACTGAGAAAAACACTCTGCTTCTAATCCCTTTTCACCTTTTACACTTAGAGTCACGCATCCTCAAGGAGGCAGTCGCCTTGCATTCCAAGTACAATTTAAGCACAGTTCTTGGTGTAACACTGCAGGTCTTTGGAAGATGCACAGGCCCCTAAGTTTCCTGGCGCAGCCTTTGTTTAGGCACTTGGCTGCACGCAAAAATCGGACCTAGAAAAAATTAGATTTAGGGAAAGCCCCAGTGGGTAGCGTGAATCTCTTTTGACTTGTTAGCATCAACATCTCCTTATGCTGCGTGTGAATCTGGAAATGTGAGACTGAGACACAAATCTTGTTTTCCTATTTTGAAAGCTCCACTCATGCAGTCTCGAAGCTACCTGAAAAGCACTGTTGTTACTGTCCTTTTAGTTACTGCCTGCCTGCTTCTGCGAAGAAAATGAGTTCTCCCGATAGAAACCTTGTGCTTCCAGTTCCTAGTTGGAAGCTCACCTGCTCTGCTCTATAACTAAAGTGAAAGTCAACGGGAGCACTAGCCTCGAAGTAATGCCCAGATTATCCTGGCAAAACGGGAGGCGTGCAGCAGCTCCATGAGGCCTTCCTCGCTGTTCTCCTTTAGTTTAACGGTAGTGAGTCCTAGCCTCGAAGTAGGCCCTGATTTGCCTTGCCAAACGGGAGGTATGGAGCAGCTCCATCAGGCCTTCTTCAGTGTTCTGCTTTAGTTTCACTGTAGTAAGATTTTCAAGACTCCTAGGGACCTTGCTTCAGCACCTGTTTCTGTACCAGTATACTGAGTAGAGCCAAGAACCTCAGGGGCAGCTGAAAACTTCAGCCCCGTAGGCCTTTTGGAACACTGCTGGGTTAGCTAGAGAAAGGCAACACACGGCACTCTTCCTTGGGAGAGCCAGATTACCTCAGCTCTACACAGGTTTCAGGAACACACTTCTAGACACTCCTCCATGCAATGGATGTAACCTCATTCCCATAGCTGAACTCTATTGAGAAAAACACTCTGCTTCTAATCCCTTTTCACCTTTTACACTAAGAGTCACGCATCCTCAAGGAGGCGATCGCCTTGCATTCCAAGTACAATTTAAGCACAGTTCTTGGTGTAACACTGCAGGTCTTTGGAGGATGCACAGGCCCCTATGTCTCCATGTCGCATCCTTTGTTTAGGCACTTGGCTGCATGCAGAAAAGTGGTCGTAGAAACAGGTTGAATAAGGGAAAGCCCCAGTGGGTATCGTGAATCTTTTTGACTTGTTAGCATCAACATGTCCTTATGCTGCGTGTCAATCTGGAAATGGGAGACTGATGGCACAAAGATTGTTTTCCAACTTTGAAAGCTCCACTCATGCAGTCTTGAAGCTACTTGAAAAGCACTCTTGTTACCGTCCTTTTACTTACTGCCTGCCTGCTTCTGCGTAGAAAATGAGTTCTCCCGAAAGAAACCTTGTGCTTCCGGTTCCTAGTTGGAAGCTCACCTGCTCTGCTCTATAACTGAAGTGAAAATCAAGGGGAGCACTAGCCTCGGAGTAATGCCCTGATTATCCTGGCGAAAGAGGAGGCGTGCAGCAGCTCCATGAGGCCTTCATCGCTGTTCTCCTTTAGTTTAATGGTAGTATGTTTTCCAAGACTCCTAGAGACCTTGCTTCAGCACCCATATCGGAATCAGAAAACTGCCTAGAGTCGGGAAGCTCTGGTCATGCGTGTATGCTGCGTACCAACTTACTATTTGGAGACTGATGGCACAAGGCTTCTTTGCCCATTTGGAAAGCTCTGTTCATGCGGCCTCCTTTATACCTGAAAAGCATTGATGTTGCCGGGGTTTTAGTCACTGCCTGCATGGTTTTGAGAAGATATTGAGTTTTCTCGTACGAAACCTTGCGCTTCCAGTTCCTAGTTGGAAGCTCACCCTGCTCTGCTCTATACCTAAAGTGAAAGTCCACGTGAGCCTTAGCCTCGAAGTAAGGCCCTGAATTGCCTTGCCAAAAGGGAGGTATGGAGCAGCTCCATCAGGCCTTCTTCAGTGTTCTGCTTTAGTTTCACTGTAGTAAGCTTTTCAAGACTCCTAGGGACCTTGCTTCAGCACCTGCTTCGGTACCAGTATACTGAGTAGAGCCAAGAACCTCAGGGGCAGTTAACAACTTCAGCCCCGTAGGCCTTTTGGAACACTGCAGGGTTAGCTAGAGAAAGGCAACACACGGCACTCTTCCTTGGGAGAGCCAGATTACCTCAGCTCTACACAGCTTTCAGGAACACACTTCTAGACACTCCTCCATGCAATGGATGTAACCTCATTCCCCTAGCTGAACTCTACTGAGAAAAACACTCTGCTTCTAATCCCTTTTCACGTTTTACACTTAGAGTCACGCATCCTCAAGGAGGCAGTCGCCTTGCATTCCAAGTACAATTTAAGCACAGTTCTTGGTGTAACACTGCAGGTCTTTGGAAGATGCACAGGCCCCTAAGTTTCCTGGCGCATCCTTTGTTTAGGCACTTGGCTGCACGCAAAAATCGGACCTAGAAAAAATTAGAATTAGGGAAAGCCCCAGTGGGTAGCGTGAATCTCTTTTCACTTGTTAGCATCAACATCTCCTTATGATGCGTGTTAATCTGGAAATGTGAGACTGAGACACAAATCTTGTTTTCCTATTTTGAAAGCTTCACTCATGCAGTCTCGAAGCTACCTGAAAAGCATTGTTGTTACTGTCCTTTTAGTTACTGCCTGCCTGCTTCAGCGAAGAAAATGAGTTCTCCCGAAAGAAACCTTGTGCTTCCAGTTCCTAGTTGGAAGCTCACCTGCTCTGCTCTATAACTAAAGTGAAAGTCAACGGGAGCACTAGCCTCGAAGTAATGCCCAGATTATCCTGGCAAAACGGGAGGCGTGCAGCAGCTCCATGAGGCCTTCCTCGCTGTTCTCCTTTAGTTTAACGGTAGTGAGTCCTAGCCTCGAAGTAGGCCCTGATTTGCCTTGCCAAACGGGAGGTATGGAGCAGCTCCATCAGGCCTTCTTCAGTGTTCTGCTTTAGTTTCACTGTAGTAAGATTTTCAAGACTCCTAGGGACCTTGCTTCAGCACCTGTTTCTGTACCAGTATACTGAGTAGAGCCAAGAACCTCAGGGGCAGCTGAAAACTTCAGCCCCGTAGGCCTTTTGGAACACTGCTGGGTTAGCTAGAGAAAGGCAACACACGGCACTCTTCCTTGGGAGAGCCAGATTACCTCAGCTCTACACAGGTTTCAGGAACACACTTCTAGACACTCCTCCATGCAATGGATGTAACCTCATTCCCATAGCTGAACTCTATTGAGAAAAACACTCTGCTTCTAATCCCTTTTCACCTTTTACACTAAGAGTCACGCATCCTCAAGGAGGCGATCGCCTTGCATTCCAAGTACAATTTAAGCACAGTTCTTGGTGTAACACTGCAGGTCTTTGGAGGATGCACAGGCCCCTATGTCTCCATGTCGCATCCTTTGTTTAGGCACTTGGCTGCATGCAGAAAAGTGGTCGTAGAAACAGGTTGAATAAGGGAAAGCCCCAGTGGGTATCGTGAATCTTTTTGACTTGTTAGCATCAACATGTCCTTATGCTGCGTGTCAATCTGGAAATGGGAGACTGATGGCACAAAGATTGTTTTCCAACTTTGAAAGCTCCACTCATGCAGTCTTGAAGCTACTTGAAAAGCACTCTCGTTACCGTCCTTTTACTTACTGCCTGCCTGCTTCTGCGTAGAAAATGAGTTCTCCCGAAAGAAACCTTGTGCTTCCGGTTCCTAGTTGGAAGCTCACCTGCTCTGCTCTATAACTGAAGTGAAAGTCAAGGGGAGCACTAGCCTCGGAGTAATGCCCTGATTATCCTGGCGAAAGAGGAGGCGTGCAGCAGCTCCATGAGGCCTTCATCGCTGTTCTCCTTTAGTTTAATGGTAGTATGTTTTCCAAGACTCCTAGAGACCTTGCTTCAGCACCCATATCGGAATCAGAAAACTGCCTAGAGTCGGGAAGCTCTGGTCATGCGTGTATGCTGCGTACCAACTTACTATTTGGAGACTGATGGCACAAGGCTTCTTTGCCCATTTGGAAAGCTCTGTTCATGCGGCCTCCTTTATACCTGAAAAGCATTGATGTTGCCGGGGTTTTAGTCACTGCCTGCATGGTTTTGAGAAGATATTGAGTTTTCTCGTACGAAACCTTGCGCTTCCAGTTCCTAGTTGGAAGCTCACCCTGCTCTGCTCTATACCTAAAGTGAAAGTCCACGTGAGCCTTAGCCTCGAAGTAAGGCCCTGAATTGCCTTGCCAAAAGGGAGGTATGGAGCAGCTCCATCAGGCCTTCTTCAGTGTTCTGCTTTAGTTTCACTGTAGTAAGCTTTTCAAGACTCCTAGGGACCTTGCTTCAGCACCTGCTTCGGTACCAGTATACTGAGTAGAGCCAAGAACCTCAGGGGCAGTTAACAACTTCAGCCCCGTAGGCCTTTTGGAACACTGCAGGGTTAGCTAGAGAAAGGCAACACACGGCACTCTTCCTTGGGAGAGCCAGATTACCTCAGCTCTACACAGGTTTCAGGAACACACTTCTAGACACTCCTCCATGCAATGGAGGTAACCTCATTCCCCTAGCTGAACTCTACTGAGAAAAACACTCTGCTTCTAATCCCTTTTCACCTTTTACACTTAGAGTCACGCATCCTCAAGGAGGCAGTCGCCTTGCATTCCAAGTACAATTTAAGCACAGTTCTTGGTGTAACACTGCAGGTCTTTGGAAGATGCACAGGCCCCTAAGTTTCCTGGCGCAGCCTTTGTTTAGGCACTTGGCTGCACGCAAAAATCGGACCTAGAAAAAATTAGAATTAGGGAAAGCCCCAGTGGGTAGCGTGAATCTCTTTTGACTTGTTAGCATCAACATCTCCTTATGCTGCGTGTGAATCTGGAAATGTGAGACTGAGACACAAATCTTGTTTTCCTATTTTGAAAGCTCCACTCATGCAGTCTCGAAGCTACCTGAAAAGCACTGTTGTTACTGTCCTTTTAGTTACTGCCTGCCTGCTTCTGCGAAGAAAATGAGTTCTCCCGATAGAAACCTTGTGCTTCCAGTTCCTAGTTGGAAGCTCACCTGCTCTGCTCTATAACTAAAGTGAAAGTCAACGGGAGCACTAGCCTCGAAGTAATGCCCAGATTATCCTGGCAAAACGGGAGGCGTGCAGCAGCTCCATGAGGCCTTCCTCGCTGTTCTCCTTTAGTTTAACGGTAGTGAGTCCTAGCCTCGAAGTAGGCCCTGATTTGCCTTGCCAAACGGGAGGTATGGAGCAGCTCCATCAGGCCTTCTTCAGTGTTCTGCTTTAGTTTCACTGTAGTAAGATTTTCAAGACTCCTAGGGACCTTGCTTCAGCACCTGTTTCTGTACCAGTATACTGAGTAGAGCCAAGAACCTCAGGGGCAGCTGAAAACTTCAGCCCCGTAGGCCTTTTGGAACACTGCTGGGTTAGCTAGAGAAAGGCAACACACGGCACTCTTCCTTGGGAGAGCCAGATTACCTCAGCTCTACACAGGTTTCAGGAACACACTTCTAGACACTCCTCCATGCAATGGATGTAACCTCATTCCCATAGCTGAACTCTATTGAGAAAAACACTCTGCTTCTAATCCCTTTTCACCTTTTACACTAAGAGTCACGCATCCTCAAGGAGGCGATCGCCTTGCATTCCAAGTACAATTTAAGCACAGTTCTTGGTGTAACACTGCAGGTCTTTGGAGGATGCACAGGCCCCTATGTCTCCATGTCGCATCCTTTGTTTAGGCACTTGGCTGCATGCAGAAAAGTGGTCGTAGAAACAGGTTGAATAAGGGAAAGCCCCAGTGGGTATCGTGAATCTTTTTGACTTGTTAGCATCAACATGTCCTTATGCTGCGTGTCAATCTGGAAATGGGAGACTGATGGCACAAAGATTGTTTTCCAACTTTGAAAGCTCCACTCATGCAGTCTTGAAGCTACTTGAAAAGCACTCTTGTTACCGTCCTTTTACTTACTGCCTGCCTGCTTCTGCGTAGAAAATGAGTTCTCCCGAAAGAAACCTTGTGCTTCCGGTTCCTAGTTGGAAGCTCACCTGCTCTGCTCTATAACTGAAGTGAAAGTCAAGGGGAGCACTAGCCTCGGAGTAATGCCCTGATTATCCTGGCGAAAGAGGAGGCGTGCAGCAGCTCCATGAGGCCTTCATCGCTGTTCTCCTTTAGTTTAATGGTAGTATGTTTTCCAAGACTCCTAGAGACCTTGCTTCAGCACCCATATCGGAATCAGAAAACTGCCTAGAGTCGGGAAGCTCTGGTCATGCGTGTATGCTGCGTACCAACTTACTATTTGGAGACTGATGGCACAAGGCTTCTTTGCCCATTTGGAAAGCTCTGTTCATGCGGCCTCCTTTATACCTGAAAAGCATTGATGTTGCCGGGGTTTTAGTCACTGCCTGCATGGTTTTGAGAAGATATTGAGTTTTCTCGTACGAAACCTTGCGCTTCCAGTTCCTAGTTGGAAGCTCACCCTGCTCTGCTCTATACCTAAAGTGAAAGTCCACGTGAGCCTTAGCCTCGAAGTAAGGCCCTGAATTGCCTTGCCAAAAGGGAGGTATGGAGCAGCTCCATCAGGCCTTCTTCAGTGTTCTGCTTTAGTTTCACTGTAGTAAGCTTTTCAAGACTCCTAGGGACCTTGCTTCAGCACCTGCTTCGGTACCAGTATACTGAGTAGAGCCAAGAACCTCAGGGGCAGTTAACAACTTCAGCCCCGTAGGCCTTTTGGAACACTGCAGGGTTAGCTAGAGAAAGGCAACACACGGCACTCTTCCTTGGGAGAGCCAGATTACCTCAGCTCTACACAGGTTTCAGGAACACACTTCTAGACACTCCTCCATGCAATGGATGTAACCTCATTCCCCTAGCTGAACTCTACTGAGAAAAACACTCTGCTTCTAATCCCTTTTCACCTTTTACACTTAGAGTCACGCATCCTCAAGGAGGCAGTCGCCTTGCATTCCAAGTACAATTTAAGCACAGTTCTTGGTGTAACACTGCAGGTCTTTGGAAGATGCACAGGCCCCTAAGTTTCCTGGCGCATCCTTTGTTTAGGCACTTGGCTGCACGCAAAAATCGGACCTAGAAAAAATTAGAATTAGGGAAAGCCCCAGTGGGTAGCGTGAATCTCTTTTCACTTGTTAGCATCAACATCTCCTTATGATGCGTGTTAATCTGGAAATGTGAGACTGAGACACAAATCTTGTTTTCCTATTTTGAAAGCTTCACTCATGCAGTCTCGAAGCTACCTGAAAAGCACTGTTGTTACCGTCCTTTTAGTTACTGCCTGCCTGCTTCAGCGAAGAAAATGAGTTCTCCCGAAAGAAACCTTGTGCTTCCAGTTCCTAGTTGGAAGCTCACCTGCTCTGCTCTATAACTAAAGTGAAAGTCAAGGGGAGCACTAGCCTCGAAGTAATGCCCAGATTATCCTGGCAAAACGGGAGGCGTGCAGCAGCTCCATGAGGCCTTCCTCGCTGTTCTCCTTTAGTTTAACGGTAGTGAGTCCTAGCCTCGAAGTAGGCCCTGATTTGCCTTGCCAAACGGGAGGTATGGAGCAGCTCCATCAGGCCTTCTTCAGTGTTCTGCTTTAGTTTCACTGTAGTAAGATTTTCAAGACTCCTAGGGACTTTGCTTCAGCACCTGTTTCTGTACCAGTATACTGAGTAGAGCCAAGAACCTCAGGGGCAGCTGAAAACTTCAGCCCCGTAGGCCTTTTGGAACACTGCTGGGTTAGCTAGAGAAAGGCAACACACAGCACTCTTCCTTGGGAGAGCCAGATTACCTCAGCTCTCCACAGGTTTCAGGAACACACTTCTAGACACTCCTCCATGCAATGGATGTAACCTCATTCCCCTAGCATAACTCTACTGAGAAAAACACTCTGCTTCTAATCCCTTTTCACCTTTTACACTTAGAGTCACGCATCCTCAAGGAGGCAGTCGCCTTGCATTCCAAGTACAATTTATGCACAGTTCTTGGTGTAACACTGCAGGTCTTTGGAAGATGCACAGGCCCCTAAGTTTCCTGGCGCATCCTTTGTTTAGGCACTTGGCTGCACGCAAAAATCGGACCTAGAAAAAATTAGAATTAGGGAAAGCCCCAGTGGGTAGCGTGAATCTCTTTTGACTTGTTAGCATCAACATCTCCTTATGCTGCGTGTGAATCTGGAAATGTGAGACTGAGACACAAATCTTGTTTTCCTATTTTGAAAGCTCCACTCATGCAGTCTCGAAGCTACCTGAAAAGCACTGTTACTGTCCTTTTAGTTACTGCCTGCCTGCTTCTGCGAAGAAAATGGGTTCTCCCGATAGAAACCTTGTGCTTCCAAATCCTAGTTGGAAGCTCACCTGCTCTGCTCTATAACTAAAGTGAAAGTCAAGGGGAGCACTAGCCTCCAAGTAATGCCCAGATTATCCTGGCAAAACGGGAGGCGTGCAGCAGCTCCATGAGGCCTTCCTCGCTGTTCTCCTTTAGTTTAACGGTAGTGAGTCCTAGCCTCAAAGTAGGCCCTGATTTGCCTTGCCAAACGGGAGGTATGGAGCAGCTCCATCAGGCCTTCTTCAGTGTTCTGCTTTAGTTTCACTGTAGTAACCTTTTCAAGACTCCTAGGGACCTTGTTTCAGCACCTGTTTCGGTACCAGTATACTGAGTAAAGCCAAGAACCTCAGGGGCAGCTAACAACTTCAGCCCCGTAGGCCTTTTGGAACACTCCAGTGTTGGCTAGAGAAAGGCAACACACGGCACTCTTCCTTGGGAGAGCCAGATTACCTCAGCTCTACACAGGTTTCAGGAACACACTTCTAGACACTCCTCCATGCAATGGATGTAACCTCATTCCCCTAGCTGAACTCTATTGAGAAAAACACTCTGCTTCTAATCCCTTTTCACCTTTTACACTTAGAGTCACGCATCCTCAAGGAGGCGATCGCCTTGCATTCCAAGTACAATTTAAGCACAGTTCTTGGTGTAACACTGCAGGTCTTTGGATGATGCACAGGCCCCTAAGTCTCCATGTCGCATCCTTTGTTTAGGCACTTGGCTGCACGCAAAAATCGGACCTAGAAAAAATTAGAATTAGGGAAAGCCCCAGTGGGTAGCGTGAATCTCTTTTGACTTGTTAGCATCAACATCTCCTTATGCTGCGTGTGAATCTGGAAATGTGAGACTGAGACACAAATCTTGTTTTCCTATTTTGAAAGCTCCACTCATGCAGTCTCGAAGCTACCTGAAAAGCACTGTTGTTACTGTCCTTTTAGTTACTGCCTGCCTGCTTCTGCGAAGAAAATGAGTTCTCCCGATAGAAACCTTGTGCTTCCAAATCCTAGTTGGAAGCTCACCTGCTCTTCTCTATAACTAAAGTGAAAGTCAAGGGGAGCACTAGCCTCGAAGTAAAGCCCTGATTAACCTGGCAAAACGGGAGGCGTGCAGCAGCTCCATGAGGCCTTCCTCGCTGTTCTCCTTTAGTTTAACGGTAGTGAGTCCTAGCCTCGAAGTAGGCCCTGATTTGCCTTGCCAAACGGGATGTATGGAGCAGCTCCATCAGGCCTTCTTCAGTGTTCTGCTTTAGTTTCACTGTAGTAAGCTTTTCAAGACTCCTAGGGACCTTGCTTCAGCACCTGCTTCGGTACCAGTATACTGAGTAGAGCCAAGAACCTCAGGGGCAGTTAACAACTTCAGCCCCGTAGGCCTTTTGGAACACTGCAGGGTTAGCTAGAGAAAGGCAACACACGGCACTCTTCCTTGGGAGAGCCAGATTACCTCAGCTCTACACAGGTTTCAGGAACACACTTCTAGACACTCCTCCATGCAATGGATGTAACCTCATTCCCCTAGCTGAACTCTACTGAGAAAAACACTCTGCTTCTAATCCCTTTTCACGTTTTACACTTAGAGTCACGCATCCTCAAGGAGGCAGTCGCCTTGCATTCCAAGTACAATTTAAGCACAGTTCTTGGTGTAACACTGCAGGTCTTTGGAAGATGCACAGGCCCCTAAGTTTCCTGGCGCATCCTTTGTTTAGGCACTTGGCTGCACGCAAAAATCGGACCTAGAAAAAATTAGAATTAGGGAAAGCCCCAGTGGGTAGCGTGAATCTCTTTTCACTTGTTAGCATCAACATCTCCTTATGATGCGTGTTAATCTGGAAATGTGAGACTGAGACACAAATCTTGTTTTCCTATTTTGAAAGCTTCACTCATGCAGTCTCGAAGCTACCTGAAAAGCATTGTTGTTACTGTCCTTTTAGTTACTGCCTGCCTGCTTCAGCGAAGAAAATGAGTTCTCCCGAAAGAAACCTTGTGCTTCCAGTTCCTAGTTGGAAGCTCACCTGCTCTGCTCTATAACTAAAGTGAAAGTCAACGGGAGCACTAGCCTCGAAGTAATGCCCAGATTATCCTGGCAAAACGGGAGGCGTGCAGCAGCTCCATGAGGCCTTCCTCGCTGTTCTCCTTTAGTTTAACGGTAGTGAGTCCTAGCCTCGAAGTAGGCCCTGATTTGCCTTGCCAAACGGGAGGTATGGAGCAGCTCCATCAGGCCTTCTTCAGTGTTCTGCTTTAGTTTCACTGTAGTAAGATTTTCAAGACTCCTAGGGACCTTGCTTCAGCACCTGTTTCTGTACCAGTATACTGAGTAGAGCCAAGAACCTCAGGGGCAGCTGAAAACTTCAGCCCCGTAGGCCTTTTGGAACACTGCTGGGTTAGCTAGAGAAAGGCAACACACGGCACTCTTCCTTGGGAGAGCCAGATTACCTCAGCTCTACACAGGTTTCAGGAACACACTTCTAGACACTCCTCCATGCAATGGATGTAACCTCATTCCCATAGCTGAACTCTATTGAGAAAAACACTCTGCTTCTAATCCCTTTTCACCTTTTACACTAAGAGTCACGCATCCTCAAGGAGGCGATCGCCTTGCATTCCAAGTACAATTTAAGCACAGTTCTTGGTGTAACACTGCAGGTCTTTGGATGATGCACAGGCCCCTAAGTCTCCATGTCGCATCCTTTGTTTAGGCACTTGGCTGCACGCAAAAATCGGACCTAGAAAAAATTAGAATTAGGGAAAGCCCCAGTGGGTAGCGTGAATCTCTTTTGACTTGTTAGCATCAACATCTCCTTATGCTGCGTGTGAATCTGGAAATGTGAGACTGAGACACAAATCTTGTTTTCCTATTTTGAAAGCTCCACTCATGCAGTCTCGAAGCTACCTGAAAAGCACTGTTGTTACTGTCCTTTTAGTTACTGCCTGCCTGCTTCTGCGAAGAAAATGAGTTCTCCCGATAGAAACCTTGTGCTTCCAAATCCTAGTTGGAAGCTCACCTGCTCTTCTCTATAACTAAAGTGAAAGTCAAGGGGAGCACTAGCCTCGAAGTAAAGCCCTGATTAACCTGGCAAAACGGGAGGCGTGCAGCAGCTCCATGAGGCCTTCCTCGCTGTTCTCCTTTAGTTTAACGGTAGTGAGTCCTAGCCTCGAAGTAGGCCCTGATTTGCCTTGCCAAACGGGATGTATGGAGCAGCTCCATCAGGCCTTCTTCAGTGTTCTGCTTTAGTTTCACTGTAGTAAGCTTTTCAAGACTCCTAGGGACCTTGCTTCAGCACCTGCTTCGGTACCAGTATACTGAGTAGAGCCAAGAACCTCAGGGGCAGTTAACAACTTCAGCCCCGTAGGACTTTTGGAACACTGCAGGGTTAGCTAGAGAAAGGCAACACACGGCACTCTTCCTTGGGAGAGCCAGATTACCTCAGCTCTACACAGGTTTCAGGAACACACTTCTAGACACTCCTCCATGCAATGGATGTAACCTCATTCCCCTAGCTGAACTCTACTGAGAAAAACACTCTGCTTCTAATCCCTTTTCACGTTTTACACTTAGAGTCACGCATCCTCAAGGAGGCAGTCGCCTTGCATTCCAAGTACAATTTAAGCACAGTTCTTGGTGTAACACTGCAGGTCTTTGGAAGATGCACAGGCCCCTATGTTTCCTGGCACATCCTTTGTTTAGGCACTTGGCTGCACGCAAAAATCGGACCTAGAAAAAATTAGAATTAGGGAAAGCCCCAGTGGGTAGCGTGAATCTCTTTTCACTTGTTAGCATCAACATCTCCTTATGATGCGTGTTAATCTGGAAATGTGAGACTGAGACACAAATCTTGTTTTCCTATTTTGAAAGCTTCACTCATGCAGTCTCGAAGCTACCTGAAAAGCATTGTTGTTACTGTCCTTTTAGTTACTGCCTGCCTGCTTCAGCGAAGAAAATGAGTTCTCCCGAAAGAAACCTTGTGCTTCCAGTTCCTAGTTGGAAGCTCACCTGCTCTGCTCTATAACTAAAGTGAAAGTCAACGGGAGCACTAGCCTCGAAGTAATGCCCAGATTATCCTGGCAAAACGGGAGGCGTGCAGCAGCTCCATGAGGCCTTCCTCGCTGTTCTCCTTTAGTTTAACGGTAGTGAGTCCTAGCCTCGAAGTAGGCCCTGATTTGCCTTGCCAAACGGGAGGTATGGAGCAGCTCCATCAGGCCTTCTTCAGTGTTCTGCTTTAGTTTCACTGTAGTAAGATTTTCAAGACTCCTAGGGACCTTGCTTCAGCACCTGTTTCTGTACCAGTATACTGAGTAGAGCCAAGAACCTCAGGGGCAGCTGAAAACTTCAGCCCCGTAGGCCTTTTGGAACACTGCTGGGTTAGCTAGAGAAAGGCAACACACGGCACTCTTCCTTGGGAGAGCCAGATTACCTCAGCTCTACACAGGTTTCAGGAACACACTTCTAGACACTCCTCCATGCAATGGATGTAACCTCATTCCCATAGCTGAACTCTATTGAGAAAAACACTCTGCTTCTAATCCCTTTTCACCTTTTACACTAAGAGTCACGCATCCTCAAGGAGGCGATCGCCTTGCATTCCAAGTACAATTTAAGCACAGTTCTTGGTGTAACACTGCAGGTCTTTGGAGGATGCACAGGCCCCTATGTCTCCATGTCGTATCCTTTGTTTAGGCACTTGGCTGCATGCAGAAAAGTGGTCGTAGAAACAGGTTGAATAAGGGAAAGCCCCAGTGGGTATCGTGAATCTTTTTGACTTGTTAGCATCAACATGTCCTTATGCTGCGTGTCAATCTGGAAATGGGAGACTGATGGCACAAAGATTGTTTTCCAACTTTGAAAGCTCCACTCATGCAGTCTTGAAGCTACTTGAAAAGCACTCTTGTTACCGTCCTTTTACTTACTGCCTGCCTGCTTCTGCGTAGAAAATGAGTTCTCCCGAAAGAAACCTTGTGCTTCCGGTTCCTAGTTGGAAGCTCACCTGCTCTGCTCTATAACTGAAGTGAAAGTCAAGGGGAGCACTAGCCTCGGAGTAATGCCCTGATTATCCTGGCGAAAGAGGAGGCGTGCAGCAGCTCCATGAGGCCTTCATCGCTGTTCTCCTTTAGTTTAATGGTAGTATGTTTTCCAAGACTCCTAGAGACCTTGCTTCAGCACCCATATCGGAATCAGAAAACTGCCTAGAGTCGGGAAGCTCTGGTCATGCGTGTATGCTGCGTACCAACTTACTATTTGGAGACTGATGGCACAAGGCTTCTTTGCCCATTTGGAAAGCTCTGTTCATGCGGCCTCCTTTATACCTGAAAAGCATTGATGTTGCCGGGGTTTTAGTCACTGCCTGCATGGTTTTGAGAAGATATTGAGTTTTCTCGTACGAAACCTTGCGCTTCCAGTTCCTAGTTGGAAGCTCACCCTGCTCTGCTCTATACCTAAAGTGAAAGTCCACGTGAGCCTTAGCCTCGAAGTAAGGCCCTGAATTGCCTTGCCAAAAGGGAGGTATGGAGCAGCTCCATCAGGCCTTCTTCAGTGTTCTGCTTTAGTTTCACTGTAGTAAGCTTTTCAAGACTCCTAGGGACCTTGCTTCAGCACCTGCTTCGGTACCAGTATACTGAGTAGAGCCAAGAACCTCAGGGGCAGTTAACAACTTCAGCCCCGTAGGCCTTTTGGAACACTGCAGGGTTAGCTAGAGAAAGGCAACACACGGCACTCTTCCTTGGGAGAGCCAGATTACCTCAGCTCTACACAGGTTTCAGGAACACACTTCTAGACACTCCTCCATGCAATGGATGTAACCTCATTCCCCTAGCTGAACTCTACTGAGAAAAACACTCTGCTTCTAATCCCTTTTCACCTTTTACACTTAGAGTCACGCATCCTCAAGGAGGCAGTCGCCTTGCATTCCAAGTACAATTTAAGCACAGTTCTTGGTGTAACACTGCAGGTCTTTGGAAGATGCACAGGCCCCTAAGTTTCCTGGCGCAGCCTTTGTTTAGGCACTTGGCTGCACGCAAAAATCGGACCTAGAAAAAATTAGAATTAGGGAAAGCCCCAGTGGGTAGCGTGAATCTCTTTTGACTTGTTAGCATCAACATCTCCTTATGCTGCGTGTGAATCTGGAAATGTGAGACTGAGACACAAATCTTGTTTTCCTATTTTGAAAGCTCCACTCATGCAGTCTCGAAGCTACCTGAAAAGCACTGTTGTTACTGTCCTTTTAGTTACTGCCTGCCTGCTTCTGCGAAGAAAATGAGTTCTCCCGATAGAAACCTTGTGCTTCCAAATCCTAGTTGGAAGCTCACCTGCTCTTCTCTATAACTAAAGTGAAAGTCAAGGGGAGCACTAGCCTCGAAGTAAAGCCCTGATTAACCTGGCAAAACGGGAGGCGTGCAGCAGCTCCATGAGGCCTTCCTCGCTGTTCTCCTTTAGTTTAACGGTAGTGAGTCCTAGCCTCGAAGTAGGCCCTGATTTGCCTTGCCAAACGGGATGTATGGAGCAGCTCCATCAGGCCTTCTTCAGTGTTCTGCTTTAGTTTCACTGTAGTAAGCTTTTCAAGACTCCTAGGGACCTTGCTTCAGCACCTGCTTCGGTACCAGTATACTGAGTAGAGCCAAGAACCTCAGGGGCAGTTAACAACTTCAGCCCCGTAGGCCTTTTGGAACACTGCAGGGTTAGCTAGAGAAAGGCAACACACGGCACTCTTCCTTGGGAGAGCCAGATTACCTCAGCTCTACACAGGTTTCAGGAACACACTTCTAGACACTCCTCCATGCAATGGATGTAACCTCATTCCCCTAGCTGAACTCTACTGAGAAAAACACTCTGCTTCTAATCCCTTTTCACGTTTTACACTTAGAGTCACGCATCCTCAAGGAGGCAGTCGCCTTGCATTCCAAGTACAATTTAAGCACAGTTCTTGGTGTAACACTGCAGGTCTTTGGAAGATGCACAGGCCCCTAAGTTTCCTGGCGCATCCTTTGTTTAGGCACTTGGCTGCACGCAAAAATCGGACCTAGAAAAAATTAGAATTAGGGAAAGCCCCAGTGGGTAGCGTGAATCTCTTTTCACTTGTTAGCATCAACATCTCCTTATGATGCGTGTTAATCTGGAAATGTGAGACTGAGACACAAATCTTGTTTTCCTATTTTGAAAGCTTCACTCATGCAGTCTCGAAGCTACCTGAAAAGCATTGTTGTTACTGTCCTTTTAGTTACTGCCTGCCTGCTTCAGCGAAGAAAATGAGTTCTCCCGAAAGAAACCTTGTGCTTCCAGTTCCTAGTTGGAAGCTCACCTGCTCTGCTCTATAACTAAAGTGAAAGTCAACGGGAGCACTAGCCTCGAAGTAATGCCCAGATTATCCTGGCAAAACGGGAGGCGTGCAGCAGCTCCATGAGGCCTTCCTCGCTGTTCTCCTTTAGTTTAACGGTAGTGAGTCCTAGCCTCGAAGTAGGCCCTGATTTGCCTTGCCAAACGGGAGGTATGGAGCAGCTCCATCAGGCCTTCTTCAGTGTTCTGCTTTAGTTTCACTGTAGTAAGATTTTCAAGACTCCTAGGGACCTTGCTTCAGCACCTGTTTCTGTACCAGTATACTGAGTAGAGCCAAGAACCTCAGGGGCAGCTGAAAACTTCAGCCCCGTAGGCCTTTTGGAACACTGCTGGGTTAGCTAGAGAAAGGCAACACACGGCACTCTTCCTTGGGAGAGCCAGATTACCTCAGCTCTACACAGGTTTCAGGAACACACTTCTAGACACTCCTCCATGCAATGGATGTAACCTCATTCCCATAGCTGAACTCTATTGAGAAAAACACTCTGCTTCTAATCCCTTTTCACCTTTTACACTAAGAGTCACGCATCCTCAAGGAGGCGATCGCCTTGCATTCCAAGTACAATTTAAGCACAGTTCTTGGTGTAACACTGCAGGTCTTTGGAGGATGCACAGGCCCCTATGTCTCCATGTCGCATCCTTTGTTTAGGCACTTGGCTGCATGCAGAAAAGTGGTCGTAGAAACAGGTTGAATAAGGGAAAGCCCCAGTGGGTATCGTGAATCTTTTTGACTTGTTAGCATCAACATGTCCTTATGCTGCGTGTCAATCTGGAAATGGGAGACTGATGGCACAAAGATTGTTTTCCAACTTTGAAAGCTCCACTCATGCAGTCTTGAAGCTACTTGAAAAGCACTCTTGTTACCGTCCTTTTACTTACTGCCTGCCTGCTTCTGCGTAGAAAATGAGTTCTCCCGAAAGAAACCTTGTGCTTCCGGTTCCTAGTTGGAAGCTCACCTGCTCTGCTCTATAACTGAAGTGAAAGTCAAGGGGAGCACTAGCCTCGGAGTAATGCCCTGATTATCCTGGCGAAAGAGGAGGCGTGCAGCAGCTCCATGAGGCCTTCATCGCTGTTCTCCTTTAGTTTAATGGTAGTATGTTTTCCAAGACTCCTAGAGACCTTGCTTCAGCACCCATATCGGAATCAGAAAACTGCCTAGAGTCGGGAAGCTCTGGTCATGCGTGTATGCTGCGTACCAACTTACTATTTGGAGACTGATGGCACAAGGCTTCTTTGCCCATTTGGAAAGCTCTGTTCATGCGGCCTCCTTTATACCTGAAAAGCATTGATGTTGCCGGGGTTTTAGTCACTGCCTGCATGGTTTTGAGAAGATATTGAGTTTTCTCGTACGAAACCTTGCGCTTCCAGTTCCTAGTTGGAAGCTCACCCTGCTCTGCTCTATACCTAAAGTGAAAGTCCACGTGAGCCTTAGCCTCGAAGTAAGGCCCTGAATTGCCTTGCCAAAAGGGAGGTATGGAGCAGCTCCATCAGGCCTTCTTCAGTGTTCTGCTTTAGTTTCACTGTAGTAAGCTTTTCAAGACTCCTAGGGACCTTGCTTCAGCACCTGCTTCGGTACCAGTATACTGAGTAGAGCCAAGAACCTCAGGGGCAGTTAACAACTTCAGCCCCGTAGGCCTTTTGGAACACTGCAGGGTTAGCTAGAGAAAGGCAACACACGGCACTCTTCCTTGGGAGAGCCAGATTACCTCAGCTCTACACAGGTTTCAGGAACACACTTCTAGACACTCCTCCATGCAATGGATGTAACCTCATTCCCCTAGCTGAACTCTACTGAGAAAAACACTCTGCTTCTAATCCCTTTTCACCTTTTACACTTAGAGTCACGCATCCTCAAGGAGGCAGTCGCCTTGCATTCCAAGTACAATTTAAGCACAGTTCTTGGTGTAACACTGCAGGTCTTTGGAAGATGCACAGGCCCCTAAGTTTCCTGGCGCATCCTTTGTTTAGGCACTTGGCTGCACGCAAAAATCGGACCTAGAAAAAATTAGAATTAGGGAAAGCCCCAGTGGGTAGCGTGAATCTCTTTTCACTTGTTAGCATCAACATCTCCTTATGATGCGTGTTAATCTGGAAATGTGAGACTGAGACACAAATCTTGTTTTCCTATTTTGAAAGCTTCACTCATGCAGTCTCGAAGCTACCTGAAAAGCACTGTTGTTACCGTCCTTTTAGTTACTGCCTGCCTGCTTCAGCGAAGAAAATGAGTTCTCCCGAAAGAAACCTTGTGCTTCCAGTTCCTAGTTGGAAGCTCACCTGCTCTGCTCTATAACTAAAGTGAAAGTCAAGGGGAGCACTAGCCTCGAAGTAATGCCCAGATTATCCTGGCAAAACGGGAGGCGTGCAGCAGCTCCATGAGGCCTTCCTCGCTGTTCTCCTTTAGTTTAACGGTAGTGAGTCCTAGCCTCGAAGTAGGCCCTGATTTGCCTTGCCAAACGGGAGGTATGGAGCAGCTCCATCAGGCCTTCTTCAGTGTTCTGCTTTAGTTTCACTGTAGTAAGATTTTCAAGACTCCTAGGGACTTTGCTTCAGCACCTGTTTCTGTACCAGTATACTGAGTAGAGCCAAGAACCTCAGGGGCAGCTGAAAACTTCAGCCCCGTAGGCCTTTTGGAACACTGCTGGGTTAGCTAGAGAAAGGCAACACACAGCACTCTTCCTTGGGAGAGCCAGATTACCTCAGCTCTCCACAGGTTTCAGGAACACACTTCTAGACACTCCTCCATGCAATGGATGTAACCTCATTCCCCTAGCATAACTCTACTGAGAAAAACACTCTGCTTCTAATCCCTTTTCACCTTTTACACTTAGAGTCACGCATCCTCAAGGAGGCAGTCGCCTTGCATTCCAAGTACAATTTATGCACAGTTCTTGGTGTAACACTGCAGGTCTTTGGAAGATGCACAGGCCCCTAAGTTTCCTGGCGCATCCTTTGTTTAGGCACTTGGCTGCACGCAAAAATCGGACCTAGAAAAATTAGAATTAGGGAAAGCCCCAGTGGGTAGCGTGAATCTCTTTTGACTTGTTAGCATCAACATCTCCTTATGCTGCGTGTGAATCTGGAAATGTGAGACTGAGACACAAATCTTGTTTTCCTATTTTGAAAGCTCCACTCATGCAGTCTCGAAGCTACCTGAAAAGCACTGTTACTGTCCTTTTAGTTACTGCCTGCCTGCTTCTGCGAAGAAAATGAGTTCTCCCGATAGAAACCTTGTGCTTCCAAATCCTAGTTGGAAGCTCACCTGCTCTGCTCTATAACTAAAGTGAAAGTCAAGGGGAGCACTAGCCTCCAAGTAATGCCCAGATTATCCTGGCAAAACGGGAGGCGTGCAGCAGCTCCATGAGGCCTTCCTCGCTGTTCTCCTTTAGTTTAACGGTAGTGAGTCCTAGCCTCAAAGTAGGCCCTGATTTGCCTTGCCAAACGGGAGGTATGGAGCAGCTCCATCAGGCCTTCTTCAGTGTTCTGCTTTAGTTTCACTGTAGTAACCTTTTCAAGACTCCTAGGGACCTTGTTTCAGCACCTGTTTCGGTACCAGTATACTGAGTAAAGCCAAGAACCTCAGGGGCAGCTAACAACTTCAGCCCCGTAGGCCTTTTGGAACACTCCAGTGTTGGCTAGAGAAAGGCAACACACGGCACTCTTCCTTGGGAGAGCCAGATTACCTCAGCTCTACACAGGTTTCAGGAACACACTTCTAGACACTCCTCCATGCAATGGATGTAACCTCATTCCCCTAGCTGAACTCTATTGAGAAAAACACTCTGCTTCTAATCCCTTTTCACCTTTTACACTTAGAGTCACGCATCCTCAAGGAGGCGATCGCCTTGCATTCCAAGTACAATTTAAGCACAGTTCTTGGTGTAACACTGCAGGTCTTTGGAGGATGCACAGGCCCCTAAGTCTCCATGTCGCATCCTTTGTTTAGGCACTTGGCTGCACGCAAAAATCGGACCTAGAAAAAATTAGAATTAGGGAAAGCCCCAGTGGGTAGCGTGAATCTCTTTTGACTTGTTAGCATCAACATCTCCTTATGCTGCGTGTGAATCTGGAAATGTGAGACTGAGACACAAATCTTGTTTTCCTATTTTGAAAGCTCCACTCATGCAGTCTCGAAGCTACCTGAAAAGCACTGTTGTTACTGTCCTTTTAGTTACTGCCTGCCTGCTTCTGCGAAGAAAATGAGTTCTCCCGATAGAAACCTTGTGCTTCCAAATCCTAGTTGGAAGCTCACCTGCTCTTCTCTATAACTAAAGTGAAAGTCAAGGGGAGCACTAGCCTCGAAGTAAAGCCCTGATTAACCTGGCAAAACGGGAGGCGTGCAGCAGCTCCATGAGGCCTTCCTCGCTGTTCTCCTTTAGTTTAACGGTAGTGAGTCCTAGCCTCGAAGTAGGCCCTGATTTGCCTTGCCAAACGGGATGTATGGAGCAGCTCCATCAGGCCTTCTTCAGTGTTCTGCTTTAGTTTCACTGTAGTAAGCTTTTCAAGACTCCTAGGGACCTTGCTTCAGCACCTGCTTCGGTACCAGTATACTGAGTAGAGCCAAGAACCTCAGGGGCAGTTAACAACTTCAGCCTCGTAGGCCTTTTGGAAAACTGCAGGGTTAGCTAGAGAAAGGCAACACAGGGCACTCTTCCTTGGGAGAGCCAGATTACCTCAGCTCTACACAGCTTTCAGGAACACACTTCTAGACACTCCTCCATGCAATGGATGTAACCTCATTCCCCTAGCTGAACTCTACTGAGAAAAACACTCTGCTTCTAATCCCTTTTCACGTTTTACACTTAGAGTCACGCATCCTCAAGGAGGCAGTCGCCTTGCATTCCAAGTACAATTTAAGCACAGTTCTTGGTGTAACACTGCAGGTCTTTGGAAGATGCACAGGCCCCTAAGTTTCCTGGCGCATCCTTTGTTTAGGCACTTGGCTGCACGCAAAAATCGGACCTAGAAAAAATTAGAATTAGGGAAAGCCCCAGTGGGTAGCGTGAATCTCTTTTCACTTGTTAGCATCAACATCTCCTTATGATGCGTGTTAATCTGGAAATGTGAGACTGAGACACAAATCTTGTTTTCCTATTTTGAAAGCTTCACTCATGCAGTCTCGAAGCTACCTGAAAAGCATTGTTGTTACTGTCCTTTTAGTTACTGCCTGCCTGCTTCAGCGAAGAAAATGAGTTCTCCCGAAAGAAACCTTGTGCTTCCAGTTCCTAGTTGGAAGCTCACCTGCTCTGCTCTATAACTAAAGTGAAAGTCAACGGGAGCACTAGCCTCGAAGTAATGCCCAGATTATCCTGGCAAAACGGGAGGCGTGCAGCAGCTCCATGAGGCCTTCCTCGCTGTTCTCCTTTAGTTTAACGGTAGTGAGTCCTAGCCTCGAAGTAGGCCCTGATTTGCCTTGCCAAACGGGAGGTATGGAGCAGCTCCATCAGGCCTTCTTCAGTGTTCTGCTTTAGTTTCACTGTAGTAAGATTTTCAAGACTCCTAGGGACCTTGCTTCAGCACCTGTTTCTGTACCAGTATACTGAGTAGAGCCAAGAACCTCAGGGGCAGCTGAAAACTTCAGCCCCGTAGGCCTTTTGGAACACTGCTGGGTTAGCTAGAGAAAGGCAACACACGGCACTCTTCCTTGGGAGAGCCAGATTACCTCAGCTCTACACAGGTTTCAGGAACACACTTCTAGACACTCCTCCATGCAATGGATGTAACCTCATTCCCATAGCTGAACTCTATTGAGAAAAACACTCTGCTTCTAATCCCTTTTCACCTTTTACACTAAGAGTCACGCATCCTCAAGGAGGCGATCGCCTTGCATTCCAAGTACAATTTAAGCACAGTTCTTGGTGTAACACTGCAGGTCTTTGGAGGATGCACAGGCCCCTATGTCTCCATGTCGCATCCTTTGTTTAGGCACTTGGCTGCATGCAGAAAAGTGGTCGTAGAAACAGGTTGAATAAGGGAAAGCCCCAGTGGGTATCGTGAATCTTTTTGACTTGTTAGCATCAACATGTCCTTATGCTGCGTGTCAATCTGGAAATGGGAGACTGATGGCACAAAGATTGTTTTCCAACTTTGAAAGCTCCACTCATGCAGTCTTGAAGCTACTTGAAAAGCACTCTTGTTACCGTCCTTTTACTTACTGCCTGCCTGCTTCTGCGTAGAAAATGAGTTCTCCCGAAAGAAACCTTGTGCTTCCGGTTCCTAGTTGGAAGCTCACCTGCTCTGCTCTATAACTGAAGTGAAAGTCAAGGGGAGCACTAGCCTCGGAGTAATGCCCTGATTATCCTGGCGAAAGAGGAGGCGTGCAGCAGCTCCATGAGGCCTTCATCGCTGTTCTCCTTTAGTTTAATGGTAGTATGTTTTCCAAGACTCCTAGAGACCTTGCTTCAGCACCCATATCGGAATCAGAAAACTGCCTAGAGTCGGGAAGCTCTGGTCATGCGTGTATGCTGCGTACCAACTTACTATTTGGAGACTGATGGCACAAGGCTTCTTTGCCCATTTGGAAAGCTCTGTTCATGCGGCCTCCTTTATACCTGAAAAGCATTGATGTTGCCGGGGTTTTAGTCACTGCCTGCATGGTTTTGAGAAGATATTGAGTTTTCTCGTACGAAACCTTGCGCTTCCAGTTCCTAGTTGGAAGCTCACCCTGCTCTGCTCTCTACCTAAAGTGAAAGTCCACGTGAGCCTTAGCCTCGAAGTAAGGCCCTGAATTGCCTTGCCAAAAGGGAGGTATGGAGCAGCTCCATCAGGCCTTCTTCAGTGTTCTGCTTTAGTTTCACTGTAGTAAGCTTTTCAAGACTCCTAGGGACCTTGCTTCAGCACCTGCTTCGGTACCAGTATACTGAGTAGAGCCAAGAACCTCAGGGGCAGTTAACAACTTCAGCCCCGTAGGCCTTTTGGAACACTGCAGGGTTAGCTAGAGAAAGGCAACACACGGCACTCTTCCTTGGGAGAGCCAGATTACCTCAGCTCTACACAGGTTTCAGGAACACACTTCTAGACACTCCTCCATGCAATGGATGTAACCTCATTCCCCTAGCTGAACTCTACTGAGAAAAACACTCTGCTTCTAATCCCTTTTCACCTTTTACACTTAGAGTCACGCATCCTCAAGGAGGCAGTCGCCTTGCATTCCAAGTACAATTTAAGCACAGTTCTTGGTGTAACACTGCAGGTCTTTGGAAGATGCACAGGCCCCTAAGTTTCCTGGCGCAGCCTTTGTTTAGGCACTTGGCTGCACGCAAAAATCGGACCTAGAAAAAATTAGAATTAGGGAAAGCCCCAGTGGGTAGCGTGAATCTCTTTTGACTTGTTAGCATCAACATCTCCTTATGCTGCGTGTGAATCTGGAAATGTGAGACTGAGACACAAATCTTGTTTTCCTATTTTGAAAGCTCCACTCATGCAGTCTCGAAGCTACCTGAAAAGCACTGTTGTTACTGTCCTTTTAGTTACTGCCTGCCTGCTTCTGCGAAGAAAATGAGTTCTCCCGATAGAAACCTTGTGCTTCCAAATCCTAGTTGGAAGCTCACCTGCTCTTCTCTATAACTAAAGTGAAAGTCAAGGGGAGCACTAGCCTCGAAGTAAAGCCCTGATTAACCTGGCAAAACGGGAGGCGTGCAGCAGCTCCATGAGGCCTTCCTCGCTGTTCTCCTTTAGTTTAACGGTAGTGAGTCCTAGCCTCGAAGTAGGCCCTGATTTGCCTTGCCAAACGGGATGTATGGAGCAGCTCCATCAGGCCTTCTTCAGTGTTCTGCTTTAGTTTCACTGTAGTAAGCTTTTCAAGACTCCTAGGGACCTTGCTTCAGCACCTGCTTCGGTACCAGTATACTGAGTAGAGCCAAGAACCTCAGGGGCAGTTAACAACTTCAGCCCCGTAGGCCTTTTGGAACACTGCAGGGTTAGCTAGAGAAAGGCAACACACGGCACTCTTCCTTGGGAGAGCCAGATTACCTCAGCTCTACACAGGTTTCAGGAACACACTTCTAGACACTCCTCCATGCAATGGATGTAACCTCATTCCCCTAGCTGAACTCTACTGAGAAAAACACTCTGCTTCTAATCCCTTTTCACGTTTTACACTTAGAGTCACGCATCCTCAAGGAGGCAGTCGCCTTGCATTCCAAGTACAATTTAAGCACAGTTCTTGGTGTAACACTGCAGGTCTTTGGAAGATGCACAGGCCCCTAAGTTTCCTGGCGCATCCTTTGTTTAGGCACTTGGCTGCACGCAAAAATCGGACCTAGAAAAAATTAGAATTAGGGAAAGCCCCAGTGGGTAGCGTGAATCTCTTTTCACTTGTTAGCATCAACATCTCCTTATGATGCGTGTTAATCTGGAAATGTGAGACTGAGACACAAATCTTGTTTTCCTATTTTGAAAGCTTCACTCATGCAGTCTCGAAGCTACCTGAAAAGCATTGTTGTTACTGTCCTTTTAGTTACTGCCTGCCTGCTTCAGCGAAGAAAATGAGTTCTCCCGAAAGAAACCTTGTGCTTCCAGTTCCTAGTTGGAAGCTCACCTGCTCTGCTCTATAACTAAAGTGAAAGTCAACGGGAGCACTAGCCTCGAAGTAATGCCCAGATTATCCTGGCAAAACGGGAGGCGTGCAGCAGCTCCATGAGGCCTTCCTCGCTGTTCTCCTTTAGTTTAACGGTAGTGAGTCCTAGCCTCGAAGTAGGCCCTGATTTGCCTTGCCAAACGGGAGGTATGGAGCAGCTCCATCAGGCCTTCTTCAGTGTTCTGCTTTAGTTTCACTGTAGTAAGATTTTCAAGACTCCTAGGGACCTTGCTTCAGCACCTGTTTCTGTACCAGTATACTGAGTAGAGCCAAGAACCTCAGGGGCAGCTGAAAACTTCAGCCCCGTAGGCCTTTTGGAACACTGCTGGGTTAGCTAGAGAAAGGCAACACACGGCACTCTTCCTTGGGAGAGCCAGATTACCTCAGCTCTACACAGGTTTCAGGAACACACTTCTAGACACTCCTCCATGCAATGGATGTAACCTCATTCCCATAGCTGAACTCTATTGAGAAAAACACTCTGCTTCTAATCCCTTTTCACCTTTTACACTGAGTCACGCATCCTCAAGGAGGCGATCGCCTTGCATTCCAAGTACAATTTAAGCACAGTTCTTGGTGTAACACTGCAGGTCTTTGGAGGATGCACAGGCCCCTATGTCTCCATGTCGCATCCTTTGTTTAGGCACTTGGCTGCGTGCAGAAAAGTGGTCGTAGAAACAGGTTGAATAAGGGAAAGCCCCAGTGGGTATCGTGAATCTTTTTGACTTGTTAGCATCAACATGTCCTTATGCTGCGTGTCAATCTGGAAATGGGAGACTGATGGCACAAAGATTGTTTTCCAACTTTGAAAGCTCCACTCATGCAGTCTTGAAGCTACTTGAAAAGCACTCTTGTTACCGTCCTTTTACTTACTGCCTGCCTGCTTCTGCGTAGAAAATGAGTTCTCCCGAAAGAAACCTTGTGCTTCCGGTTCCTAGTTGGAAGCTCACCTGCTCTGCTCTATAACTGAAGTGAAAGTCAAGGGGAGCACTAGCCTCGGAGTAATGCCCTGATTATCCTGGCGAAAGAGGAGGCGTGCAGCAGCTCCATGAGGCCTTCATCGCTGTTCTCCTTTAGTTTAATGGTAGTATGTTTTCCAAGACTCCTAGAGACCTTGCTTCAGCACCCATATCGGAATCAGAAAACTGCCTAGAGTCGGGAAGCTCTGGTCATGCGTGTATGCTGCGTACCAACTTACTATTTGGAGACTGATGGCACAAGGCTTCTTTGCCCATTTGGAAAGCTCTGTTCATGCGGCCTCCTTTATACCTGAAAAGCATTGATGTTGCCGGGGTTTTAGTCACTGCCTGCATGGTTTTGAGAAGATATTGAGTTTTCTCGTACGAAACCTTGCGCTTCCAGTTCCTAGTTGGAAGCTCACCCTGCTCTGCTCTATACCTAAAGTGAAAGTCCACGTGAGCCTTAGCCTCGAAGTAAGGCCCTGAATTGCCTTGCCAAAAGGGAGGTATGGAGCAGCTCCATCAGGCCTTCTTCAGTGTTCTGCTTTAGTTTCACTGTAGTAAGCTTTTCAAGACTCCTAGGGACCTTGTTTCAGCACCTGTTTCGGTACCAGTATACTGAGTAGAGCCAAGAACCTCAGGGGCAGCTAACAACTTCAGCCCCGTAGGCCTTTTGGAACACTCCAGTGTTGGCTAGAGAAAGGCAACACACGGCACTCTTCCTTGGGAGAGCCAGATTACCTCAGCTCTACACAGGTTTCAGGAACACACTTCTAGACACTCCTCCATGCAATGGATGTAACCTCATTCCCCTAGCTGAACTCTATTGAGAAAAACACTCTGCTTCTAATCCCTTTTCACCTTTTACACTTAGAGTCACGCATCCTCAAGGAGGCGATCGCCTTGCATTCCAAGTACAATTTAAGCACAGTTCTTGGTGTAACACTGCAGGTCTTTGGATGATGCACAGGCCCCTAAGTCTCCATGTCGCATCCTTTGTTTAGGCACTTGGCTGCACGCAAAAATCGGACCTAGAAAAAATTAGAATTAGGGAAAGCCCCAGTGGGTAGCGTGAATCGCTTTTGACTTGTTAGCATCAACATCTCCTTATGCTGCGTGTGAATCTGGAAATGTGAGACTGAGACACAAATCTTGTTTTCCTATTTTGAAAGCTCCACTCATGCAGTCTCGAAGCTACCTGAAAAGCACTGTTGTTACTGTCCTTTTAGTTACTGCCTGCCTGCTTCTGCGAAGAAAATGAGTTCTCCCGATAGAAACCTTGTGCTTCCAAATCCTAGTTGGAAGCTCACCTGCTCTTCTCTATAACTAAAGTGAAAGTCAAGGGGAGCACTAGCCTCGAAGTAAAGCCCTGATTAACCTGGCAAAACGGGAGGCGTGCAGCAGCTCCATGAGGCCTTCCTCGCTGTTCTCCTTTAGTTTAACGGTAGTGAGTCCTAGCCTCGAAGTAGGCCCTGATTTGCCTTGCCAAACGGGATGTATGGAGCAGCTCCATCAGGCCTTCTTCAGTGTTCTGCTTTAGTTTCACTGTAGTAAGCTTTTCAAGACTCCTAGGGACCTTGCTTCAGCACCTGCTTCGGTACCAGTATACTGAGTAGAGCCAAGAACCTCAGGGGCAGTTAATAACTTCAGCCCCGTAGGCCTTTTGGAACACTGCAGGGTTAGCTAGAGAAAGGCAACACACGGCACTCTTCCTTGGGAGAGCCAGATTACCTCAGCTCTACACAGCTTTCAGGAACACACTTCTAGACACTCCTCCATGCAATGGATGTAACCTCTTTCCCCTAGCTGAACTCTACTGAGAAAAACACTCTGCTTCTAATCCCTTTTCACGTTTTACACTTAGAGTCACGCATCCTCAAGGAGGCAGTCGCCTTGCATTCCAAGTACAATTTAAGCACAGTTCTTGGTGTAACACTGCAGGTCTTTGGAAGATGCACAGGCCCCTAAGTTTCCTGGCGCATCCTTTGTTTAGGCACTTGGCTGCACGCAAAAATCGGACCTAGAAAAAATTAGAATTAGGGAAAGCCCCAGTGGGTAGCGTGAATCTCTTTTCACTTGTTAGCATCAACATCTCCTTATGCTGCGTGTGAATCTGGAAATGTGAGACTGAGACACAAATCTTGTTTTCCTATTTTGAAAGCTTCACTCATGCAGTCTCGAAGCTACCTGAAAAGCACTGTTGTTACTGTCCTTTTAGTTACTGCCTGCCTGCTTCAGCGAAGAAAATGAGTTCTCCCGAAAGAAACCTTGTGCTTCCAGTTCCTAGTTGGAAGCTCACCTGCTCTGCTCTATAACTAAAGTGAAAGTCAAGGGGAGCACAAGCCTCGAAGTAATGCCCAGATTATCCTGGCAAAACGGGAGGCGTGCAGCAGCTCCATGAGGCCTTCCTCGCTGTTCTCCTTTAGTTTAACGGTAGTGAGTCCTAGCCTCGAAGTAGGCCCTGATTTGCCTTGCCAAACGGGAGGTATGGAGCAGCTCCATCAGGCCTTCTTCAGTGTTCTGCTTTAGTTTCACTGTAGTAAGATTTTCAAGACTCCTAGGGACCTTGCTTCAGCACCTGTTTCTGTACCAGTATACTGAGTAGAGCCAAGAACCTCAGGGGCAGCTGAAAACTTCAGCCCCGTAGGCCTTTTGGAACACTGCTGGGTTAGCTAGAGAAAGGCAACACACGGCACTCTTCCTTGGGAGAGCCAGATTACCTCAGCTCTACACAGGTTTCAGGAACACACTTCTAGACACTCCTCCATGCAATGGATGTAACCTCATTCCCATAGCTGAACTCTATTGAGAAAAACACTCTGCTTCTAATCCCTTTTCACCTTTTACACTAAGAGTCACGCATCCTCAAGGAGGCGATCGCCTTGCATTCCAAGTACAATTTAAGCACAGTTCTTGGTGTAACACTGCAGGTCTTTGGAGGATGCACAGGCCCCTATGTCTCCATGTCGCATCCTTTGTTTAGGCACTTGGCTGCATGCAGAAAAGTGGTCGTAGAAACAGGTTGAATAAGGGAAAGCCCCAGTGGGTATCGTGAATCTTTTTGACTTGTTAGCATCAACATGTCCTTATGCTGCGTGTCAATCTGGAAATGGGAGACTGATGGCACAAAGATTGTTTTCCAACTTTGAAAGCTCCACTCATGCAGTCTTGAAGCTACTTGAAAAGCACTCTCGTTACCGTCCTTTTACTTACTGCCTGCCTGCTTCTGCGTAGAAAATGAGTTCTCCCGAAAGAAACCTTGTGCTTCCGGTTCCTAGTTGGAAGCTCACCTGCTCTGCTCTATAACTGAAGTGAAAGTCAAGGGGAGCACTAGCCTCGGAGTAATGCCCTGATTATCCTGGCGAAAGAGGAGGCGTGCAGCAGCTCCATGAGGCCTTCATCGCTGTTCTCCTTTAGTTTAATGGTAGTATGTTTTCCAAGACTCCTAGAGACCTTGCTTCAGCACCCATATCGGAATCAGAAAACTGCCTAGAGTCGGGAAGCTCTGGTCATGCGTGTATGCTGCGTACCAACTTACTATTTGGAGACTGATGGCACAAGGCTTCTTTGCCCATTTGGAAAGCTCTGTTCATGCGGCCTCCTTTATACCTGAAAAGCATTGATGTTGCCGGGGTTTTAGTCACTGCCTGCATGGTTTTGAGAAGATATTGAGTTTTCTCGTACGAAACCTTGCGCTTCCAGTTCCTAGTTGGAAGCTCACCCTGCTCTGCTCTCTACCTAAAGTGAAAGTCCACGTGAGCCTTAGCCTCGAAGTAAGGCCCTGAATTGCCTTGCCAAAAGGGAGGTATGGAGCAGCTCCATCAGGCCTTCTTCAGTGTTCTGCTTTAGTTTCACTGTAGTAAGCTTTTCAAGACTCCTAGGGACCTTGCTTCAGCACCTGCTTCGGTACCAGTATACTGAGTAGAGCCAAGAATCTCAGGGGCAGTTAACAACTTCCGCCCCGTAGGCCTTTTGGAACACTGCAGGGTTAGCTAGAGAAAGGCAACACACGGCACTCTTCCTTGGGAGAGCCAGATTACCTCAGCTCTACACAGGTTTCAGGAACACACTTCTAGACACTCCTCCATGCAATGGATGTAACCTCATTCCCCTAGCTGAACTCTACTGAGAAAAACACTCTGCTTCTAATCCCTTTTCACCTTTTACACTTAGAGTCACGCATCCTCAAGGAGGCAGTCGCCTTGCATTCCAAGTACAATTTAAGCACAGTTCTTGGTGTAACACTGCAGGTCTTTGGAAGATGCACAGGCCCCTAAGTTTCCTGGCGCAGCCTTTGTTTAGGCACTTGGCTGCACGCAAAAATCGGACCTAGAAAAAATTAGAATTAGGGAAAGCCCCAGTGGGTAGCGTGAATCTCTTTTGACTTGTTAGCATCAACATCTCCTTATGCTGCGTGTGAATCTGGAAATGTGAGACTGAGACACAAATCTTGTTTTCCTATTTTGAAAGCTCCACTCATGCAGTCTCGAAGCTACCTGAAAAGCACTGTTGTTACTGTCCTTTTAGTTACTGCCTGCCTGCTTCTGCGAAGAAAATGAGTTCTCCCGATAGAAACCTTGTGCTTCCAAATCCTAGTTGGAAGCTCACCTGCTCTTCTCTATAACTAAAGTGAAAGTCATGGGGAGCACTAGCCTCGAAGTAAAGCCCTGATTAACCTGGCAAAACGGGAGGCGTGCAGCAGCTCCATGAGGCCTTCCTCGCTGTTCTCCTTTAGTTTAACGGTAGTGAGTCCTAGCCTCGAAGTAGGCCCTGATTTGCCTTGCCAAACGGGATGTATGGAGCAGCTCCATCAGGCCTTCTTCAGTGTTCTGCTTTAGTTTCACTGTAGTAAGCTTTTCAAGACTCCTAGGGACCTTGCTTCAGCACCTGCTTCGGTACCAGTATACTGAGTAGAGCCAAGAACCTCAGGGGCAGTTAACAACTTCAGCCCCGTAGGCCTTTTGGAACACTGCAGGGTTAGCTAGAGAAAGGCAACACACGGCACTCTTCCTTGGGAGAGCCAGATTACCTCAGCTCTACACAGGTTTCAGGAACACACTTCTAGACACTCCTCCATGCAATGGATGTAACCTCATTCCCCTAGCTGAACTCTACTGAGAAAAACACTCTGCTTCTAATCCCTTTTCACCTTTTACACTTAGAGTCACGCATCCTCAAGGAGGCAGTCGCCTTGCATTCCAAGTACAATTTAAGCACAGTTCTTGGTGTAACACTGCAGGTCTTTGGAAGATGCACAGGCCCCTAAGTTTCCTGGCGCATCCTTTGTTTAGGCACTTGGCTGCACGCAAAAATCGGACCTAGAAAAAATTAGAATTAGGGAAAGCCCCAGTGGGTAGCGTGAATCTCTTTTCACTTGTTAGCATCAACATCTCCTTATGATGCGTGTTAATCTGGAAATGTGAGACTGAGACACAAATCTTGTTTTCCTATTTTGAAAGCTTCACTCATGCAGTCTCGAAGCTACCTGAAAAGCATTGTTGTTACTGTCCTTTTAGTTACTGCCTGCCTGCTTCAGCGAAGAAAATGAGTTCTCCCGAAAGAAACCTTGTGCTTCCAGTTCCTAGTTGGAAGCTCACCTGCTCTGCTCTATAACTAAAGTGAAAGTCAACGGGAGCACTAGCCTCGAAGTAATGCCCAGATTATCCTGGCAAAACGGGAGGCGTGCAGCAGCTCCATGAGGCCTTCCTCGCTGTTCTCCTTTAGTTTAACGGTAGTGAGTCCTAGCCTCGAAGTAGGCCCTGATTTGCCTTGCCAAACGGGAGGTATGGAGCAGCTCCATCAGGCCTTCTTCAGTGTTCTGCTTTAGTTTCACTGTAGTAAGATTTTCAAGACTCCTAGGGACCTTGCTTCAGCACCTGTTTCTGTACCAGTATACTGAGTAGAGCCAAGAACCTCAGGGGCAGCTGAAAACTTCAGCCCCGTAGGCCTTTTGGAACACTGCTGGGTTAGCTAGAGAAAGGCAACACACGGCACTCTTCCTTGGGAGAGCCAGATTACCTCAGCTCTACACAGGTTTCAGGAACACACTTCTAGACACTCCTCCATGCAATGGATGTAACCTCATTCCCATAGCTGAACTCTATTGAGAAAAACACTCTGCTTCTAATCCCTTTTCACCTTTTACACTAAGAGTCACGCATCCTCAAGGAGGCGATCGCCTTGCATTCCAAGTACAATTTAAGCACAGTTCTTGGTGTAACACTGCAGGTCTTTGGAGGATGCACAGGCCCCTATGTCTCCATGTCGCATCCTTTGTTTAGGCACTTGGCTGCATGCAGAAAAGTGGTCGTAGAAACAGGTTGAATAAGGGAAAGCCCCAGTGGGTATCGTGAATCTTTTTGACTTGTTAGCATCAACATGTCCTTATGCTGCGTGTCAATCTGGAAATGGGAGACTGATGGCACAAAGATTGTTTTCCAACTTTGAAAGCTCCACTCATGCAGTCTTGAAGCTACTTGAAAAGCACTCTTGTTACCGTCCTTTTACTTACTGCCTGCCTGCTTCTGCGTAGAAAATGAGTTCTCCCGAAAGAAACCTTGTGCTTCCGGTTCCTAGTTGGAAGCTCACCTGCTCTGCTCTATAACTGAAGTGAAAGTCAAGGGGAGCACTAGCCTCGGAGTAATGCCCTGATTATCCTGGCGAAAGAGGAGGCGTGCAGCAGCTCCATGAGGCCTTCATCGCTGTTCTCCTTTAGTTTAATGGTAGTATGTTTTCCAAGACTCCTAGAGACCTTGCTTCAGCACCCATATCGGAATCAGAAAACTGCCTAGAGTCGGGAAGCTCTGGTCATGCGTGTATGCTGCGTACCAACTTACTATTTGGAGACTGATGGCACAAGGCTTCTTTGCCCATTTGGAAAGCTCTGTTCATGCGGCCTCCTTTATACCTGAAAAGCATTGATGTTGCCGGGGTTTTAGTCACTGCCTGCATGGTTTTGAGAAGATATTGAGTTTTCTCGTACGAAACCTTGCGCTTCCAGTTCCTAGTTGGAAGCTCACCCTGCTCTGCTCTCTACCTAAAGTGAAAGTCCACGTGAGCCTTAGCCTCGAAGTAAGGCCCTGAATTGCCTTGCCAAAAGGGAGGTATGGAGCAGCTCCATCAGGCCTTCTTCAGTGTTCTGCTTTAGTTTCACTGTAGTAAGCTTTTCAAGACTCCTAGGGACCTTGCTTCAGCACCTGCTTCGGTACCAGTATACTGAGTAGAGCCAAGAACCTCAGGGGCAGTTAACAACTTCAGCCCCGTAGGCCTTTTGGAACACTGCAGGGTTAGCTAGAGAAAGGCAACACACGGCACTCTTCCTTGGGAGAGCCAGATTACCTCAGCTCTACACAGGTTTCAGGAACACACTTCTAGACACTCCTCCATGCAATGGATGTAACCTCATTCCCCTAGCTGAACTCTACTGAGAAAAACACTCTGCTTCTAATCCCTTTTCACCTTTTACACTTAGAGTCACGCATCCTCAAGGAGGCAGTCGCCTTGCATTCCAAGTACAATTTAAGCACAGTTCTTGGTGTAACACTGCAGGTCTTTGGAAGATGCACAGGCCCCTAAGTTTCCTGGCGCATCCTTTGTTTAGGCACTTGGCTGCACGCAAAAATCGGACCTAGAAAAAATTAGAATTAGGGAAAGCCCCAGTGGGTAGCGTGAATCTCTTTTGACTTGTTAGCATCAACATCTCCTTATGCTGCGTGTGAATCTGGAAATGTGAGACTGAGACACAAATCTTGTTTTCCTATTTTGAAAGCTCCACTCATGCAGTCTCGAAGCTACCTGAAAAGCACTGTTGTTACTGTCCTTTTAGTTACTGCCTGCCTGCTTCTGCGAAGAAAATGAGTTCTCCCGATAGAAACCTTGTGCTTCCAAATCCTAGTTGGAAGCTCACCTGCTCTTCTCTATAACTAAAGTGAAAGTCATGGGGAGCACTAGCCTCGAAGTAAAGCCCTGATTAACCTGGCAAAACGGGAGGCGTGCAGCAGCTCCATGAGGCCTTCCTCGCTGTTCTCCTTTAGTTTAACGGTAGTGAGTCCTAGCCTCGAAGTAGGCCCTGATTTGCCTTGCCAAACGGGATGTATGGAGCAGCTCCATCAGGCCTTCTTCAGTGTTCTGCTTTAGTTTCACTGTAGTAAGCTTTTCAAGACTCCTAGGGACCTTGCTTCAGCACCTGCTTCGGTACCAGTATACTGAGTAGAGCCAAGAACCTCAGGGGCAGTTAACAACTTCAGCCCCGTAGGCCTTTTGGAACACTGCAGGGTTAGCTAGAGAAAGGCAACACACGGCACTCTTCCTTGGGAGAGCCAGATTACCTCAGCTCTACACAGGTTTCAGGAACACACTTCTAGACACTCCTCCATGCAATGGATGTAACCTCATTCCCCTAGCTGAACTCTACTGAGAAAAACACTCTGCTTCTAATCCCTTTTCACCTTTTACACTTAGAGTCACGCATCCTCAAGGAGGCAGTCGCCTTGCATTCCAAGTACAATTTAAGCACAGTTCTTGGTGTAACACTGCAGGTCTTTGGAAGATGCACAGGCCCCTAAGTTTCCTGGCGCATCCTTTGTTTAGGCACTTGGCTGCACGCAAAAATCGGACCTAGAAAAAATTAGAATTAGGGAAAGCCCCAGTGGGTAGCGTGAATCTCTTTTCACTTGTTAGCATCAACATCTCCTTATGATGCGTGTTAATCTGGAAATGTGAGACTGAGACACAAATCTTGTTTTCCTATTTTGAAAGCTTCACTCATGCAGTCTCGAAGCTACCTGAAAAGCATTGTTGTTACTGTCCTTTTAGTTACTGCCTGCCTGCTTCAGCGAAGAAAATGAGTTCTCCCGAAAGAAACCTTGTGCTTCCAGTTCCTAGTTGGAAGCTCACCTGCTCTGCTCTATAACTAAAGTGAAAGTCAAGGGGAGCACTAGCCTCGAAGTAATGCCCAGATTATCCTGGCAAAACGGGAGGCGTGCAGCAGCTCCATGAGGCCTTCCTCGCTGTTCTCCTTTAGTTTAACGGTAGTGAGTCCTAGCCTCGAAGTAGGTCCTGATTTGCCTTGCCAAACGGGAGGTATGGAGCAGCTCCATCAGGCCTTCTTCAGTGTTCTGCTTTAGTTTCACTGTAGTAAGATTTTCAAGACTCCTAGGGACCTTGCTTCAGCACCTGTTTCTGTACCAGTATACTGAGTAGAGCCAAGAACCTCAGGGGCAGCTGAAAACTTCAGCCCCGTAGGCCTTTTGGAACACTGCTGGGTTAGCTAGAGAAAGGCAACACACGGCACTCTTCCTTGGGAGAGCCAGATTACCTCAGCTCTACACAGGTTTCAGGAACACACTTCTAGACACTCCTCCATGCAATGGATGTAACCTCATTCCCATAGCTGAACTCTATTGAGAAAAACACTCTGCTTCTAATCCCTTTTCACCTTTTACACTAAGAGTCACGCATCCTCAAGGAGGCGATCGCCTTGCATTCCAAGTACAATTTAAGCACAGTTCTTGGTGTAACACTGCAGGTCTTTGGAGGATGCACAGGCCCCTATGTCTCCATGTCGCATCCTTTGTTTAGGCACTTGGCTGCATGCAGAAAAGTGGTCGTAGAAACAGGTTGAATAAGGGAAAGCCCCAGTGGGTATCGTGAATCTTTTTGACTTGTTAGCATCAACATGTCCTTATGCTGCGTGTCAATCTGGAAATGGGAGACTGATGGCACAAAGATTGTTTTCCAACTTTGAAAGCTCCACTCATGCAGTCTTGAAGCTACTTGAAAAGCACTCTTGTTACCGTCCTTTTACTTACTGCCTGCCTGCTTCTGCGTAGAAAATGAGTTCTCCCGAAAGAAACCTTGTGCTTCCGGTTCCTAGTTGGAAGCTCACCTGCTCTGCTCTATAACTGAAGTGAAAGTCAAGGGGAGCACTAGCCTCGGAGTAATGCCCTGATTATCCTGGCGAAAGAGGAGGCGTGCAGCAGCTCCATGAGGCCTTCATCGCTGTTCTCCTTTAGTTTAATGGTAGTATGTTTTCCAAGACTCCTAGAGACCTTGCTTCAGCACCCATATCGGAATCAGAAAACTGCCTAGAGTCGGGAAGCTCTGGTCATGCGTGTATGCTGCGTACCAACTTACTATTTGGAGACTGATGGCACAAGGCTTCTTTGCCCATTTGGAAAGCTCTGTTCATGCGGCCTCCTTTATACCTGAAAAGCATTGATGTTGCCGGGGTTTTAGTCACTGCCTGCATGGTTTTGAGAAGATATTGAGTTTTCTCGTACGAAACCTTGCGCTTCCAGTTCCTAGTTGGAAGCTCACCCTGCTCTGCTCTCTACCTAAAGTGAAAGTCCACGTGAGCCTTAGCCTCGAAGTAAGGCCCTGAATTGCCTTGCCAAAAGGGAGGTATGGAGCAGCTCCATCAGGCCTTCTTCAGTGTTCTGCTTTAGTTTCACTGTAGTAAGCTTTTCAAGACTCCTAGGGACCTTGCTTCAGCACCTGCTTCGGTACCAGTATACTGAGTAGAGCCAAGAACCTCAGGGGCAGTTAACAACTTCAGCCCCGTAGGCCTTTTGGAACACTGCAGGGTTAGCTAGAGAAAGGCAACACACGGCACTCTTCCTTGGGAGAGCCAGATTACCTCAGCTCTACACAGGTTTCAGGAACACACTTCTAGACACTCCTCCATGCAATGGATGTAACCTCATTCCCCTAGCTGAACTCTACTGAGAAAAACACTCTGCTTCTAATCCCTTTTCACCTTTTACACTTAGAGTCACGCATCCTCAAGGAGGCAGTCGCCTTGCATTCCAAGTACAATTTAAGCACAGTTCTTGGTGTAACACTGCAGGTCTTTGGAAGATGCACAGGCCCCTAAGTTTCCTGGCGCATCCTTTGTTTAGGCACTTGGCTGCACGCAAAAATCGGACCTAGAAAAAATTAGAATTAGGGCAAGCCCCAGTGGGTAGCGTGAATCTCTTTTCACTTGTTAGCATCAACATCTCCTTATGATGCGTGTTAATCTGGAAATGTGAGACTGAGACACAAATCTTGTTTTCCTATTTTGAAAGCTTCACTCATGCAGTCTCGAAGCTACCTGAAAAGCACTGTTGTTACCGTCCTTTTAGTTACTGCCTGCCTGCTTCAGCGAAGAAAATGAGTTCTCCCGAAAGAAACCTTGTGCTTCCAGTTCCTAGTTGGAAGCTCACCTGCTCTGCTCTATAACTAAAGTGAAAGTCAAGGGGAGCACTAGCCTCGAAGTAATGCCCAGATTACCCTGGCAAAACGGGAGGCGTGCAGCAGCTCCATGAGGCCTTCCTCGCTGTTCTCCTTTAGTTTAACGGTAGTGAGTCCTAGCCTCGAAGTAGGCCCTGATTTGCCTTGCCAAACGGGAGGTATGGAGCAGCTCCATCAGGCCTTCTTCAGTGTTCTGCTTTAGTTTCACTGTAGTAAGATTTTCAAGACTCCTAGGGACCTTGCTTCAGCACCTGTTTCTGTACCAGTATACTGAGTAGAGCCAAGAACCTCAGGGGCAGCTGAAAACTTCAGCCCCGTAGGCCTTTTGGAACACTGCTGGGTTAGCTAGAGAAAGGCAACACACAGCACTCTTCCTTGGGAGAGCCAGATTACCTCAGCTCTCCACAGGTTTCAGGAACACACTTCTAGACACTCCTCCATGCAATGGATGTAACCTCATTCCCCTAGCATAACTCTACTGAGAAAAACACTCTGCTTCTAATCCCTTTTCACCTTTTACACTTAGAGTCACGCATCCTCAAGGAGGCAGTCGCCTTGCATTCCAAGTACAATTTAAGCACAGTTCTTGGTGTAACACTGCAGGTCTTTGGAAGATGCACAGGCCCCTAAGTTTCCTGGCGCATCCTTTGTTTAGGCACTTGGCTGCACGCAAAAATCGGACCTAGAAAAAATTAGAATTAGGGAAAGCCCCAGTGGGTAGCGTGAATCTCTTTTCACTTGTTAGCATCAACATCTCCTTATGATGCGTGTTCATCTGGAAATGTGAGACTGAGACACAAATCTTGTTTTCCTATTTTGAAAGCTTCACTCATGCAGTCTCGAAGCTACCTGAAAAGCACTGTTGTTACTGTCCTTTTAGTTACTGCCTGCCTGCTTCAGCGAAGAAAATGAGTTCTCCCGAAAGAAACCTTGTGCTTCCAGTTCCTAGTTGGAAGCTCACCTGCTCTGCTCTATAACTAAAGTGAAAGTCAAGGGGAGCACTAGCCTCGAAGTAATGCCCAGATTATCCTGGCAAAACGGGAGGCGTGCAGCAGCTCCATGAGGCCTTCCTCGCTGTTCTCCTTTAGTTTAACGGTAGTGAGTCCTAGCCTCAAAGTAGGCCCTGATTTGCCTTGCCAAACGGGAGGTATGGAGCAGGTCCATCAGGCCTTCTTCAGTGTTCTGCTTTAGTTTCACTGTAGTAACCTTTTCAAGACTCCTAGGGACCTTGTTTCAGCACCTGTTTCGGTACCAGTATACTGAGTAGAGCCAAGAACCTCAGGGGCAGCTAACAACTTCAGCCCCGTAGGCCTTTTGGAACACTCCAGTGTTGGCTAGAGAAAGGCAACACACGGCACTCTTCCTTGGGAGAGCCAGATTACCTCAGCTCTACACAGGTTTCAGGAACACACTTCTAGACACTCCTCCATGCAATGGATGTAACCTCATTCCCCTAGCTGAACTCTATTGAGAAAAACACTCTGCTTCTAATCCCTTTTCACCTTTTACACTTAGAGTCACGCATCCTCAAGGAGGCGATCGCCTTGCATTCCAAGTACAATTTAAGCACAGTTCTTGGTGTAACACTGCAGGTCTTTGGATGATGCACAGGCCCCTAAGTCTCCATGTCGCATCCTTTGTTTAGGCACTTGGCTGCACGCAAAAATCGGACCTAGAAAAAATTAGAATTAGGGAAAGCCCCAGTGGGTAGCGTGAATCTCTTTTGACTTGTTAGCATCAACATCTCCTTATGCTGCGTGTGAATCTGGAAATGTGAGACTGAGACACAAATCTTGTTTTCCTATTTTGAAAGCTCCACTCATGCAGTCTCGAAGCTACCTGAAAAGCACTGTTACTGTCCTTTTAGTTACTGCCTGCCTGCTTCTGCGAAGAAAATGAGTTCTCCCGATAGAAACCTTGTGCTTCCAAATCCTAGTTGGAAGCTCACCTGCTCTGCTCTATAACTAAAGTGAAAGTCAAGGGGAGCACTAGCCTCCAAGTAATGCCCAGATTATCCTGGCAAAACGGGAGGCGTGCAGCAGCTCCATGAGGCCTTCCTCGCTGTTCTCCTTTAGTTTAACGGTAGTGAGTCCTAGCCTCAAAGTAGGCCCTGATTTGCCTTGCCAAACGGGAGGTATGGAGCAGCTCCATCAGGCCTTCTTCAGTGTTCTGCTTTAGTTTCACTGTAGTAACCTTTTCAAGACTCCTAGGGACCTTGTTTCAGCACCTGTTTCGGTACCAGTATACTGAGTAGAGCCAAGAACCTCAGGGGCAGCTGAAAACTTCAGCCCCGTAGGCCTTTTGGAACACTGCTGGGTTAGCTAGAGAAAGGCAACACACGGCACTCTTCCTTGGGAGAGCCAGATTACCTCAGCTCTACACAGGTTTCAGGAACACACTTCTAGACACTCCTCCATGCAATGGATGTAACCTCATTCCCATAGCTGAACTCTATTGAGAAAAACACTCTGCTTCTAATCCCTTTTCACCTTTTACACTAAGAGTCACGCATCCTCAAGGAGGCGATCGCCTTGCATTCCAAGTACAATTTAAGCACAGTTCTTGGTGTAACACTGCAGGTCTTTGGAGGATGCACAGGCCCCTATGTCTCCATGTCGCATCCTTTGTTTAGGCACTTGGCTGCATGCAGAAAAGTGGTCGTAGAAACAGGTTGAATAAGGGAAAGCCCCAGTGGGTATCGTGAATCTTTTTGACTTGTTAGCATCAACATGTCCTTATGCTGCGTGTCAATCTGGAAATGGGAGACTGATGGCACAAAGATTGTTTTCCAACTTTGAAAGCTCCACTCATGCAGTCTTGAAGCTACTTGAAAAGCACTCTTGTTACCGTCCTTTTACTTACTGCCTGCCTGCTTCTGCGTAGAAAATGAGTTCTCCCGAAAGAAACCTTGTGCTTCCGGTTCCTAGTTGGAAGCTCACCTGCTCTGCTCTATAACTGAAGTGAAAGTCAAGGGGAGCACTAGCCTCGGAGTAATGCCCTGATTATCCTGGCGAAAGAGGAGGCGTGCAGCAGCTCCATGAGGCCTTCATCGCTGTTCTCCTTTAGTTTAATGGTAGTATGTTTTCCAAGACTCCTAGAGACCTTGCTTCAGCACCCATATCGGAATCAGAAAACTGCCTAGAGTCGGGAAGCTCTGGTCATGCGTGTATGCTGCGTACCAACTTACTATTTGGAGACTGATGGCACAAGGCTTCTTTGCCCATTTGGAAAGCTCTGTTCATGCGGCCTCCTTTATACCTGAAAAGCATTGATGTTGCCGGGGTTTTAGTCACTGCCTGCATGGTTTTGAGAAGATATTGAGTTTTCTCGTACGAAACCTTGCGCTTCCAGTTCCTAGTTGGAAGCTCACCCTGCTCTGCTCTCTACCTAAAGTGAAAGTCCACGTGAGCCTTAGCCTCGAAGTAAGGCCCTGAATTGCCTTGCCAAAAGGGAGGTATGGAGCAGCTCCATCAGGCCTTCTTCAGTGTTCTGCTTTAGTTTCACTGTAGTAAGCTTTTCAAGACTCCTAGGGACCTTGCTTCAGCACCTGCTTCGGTACCAGTATACTGAGTAGAGCCAAGAACCTCAGGGGCAGTTAACAACTTCAGCCCCGTAGGCCTTTTGGAACACTGCAGGGTTAGCTAGAGAAAGGCAACACACGGCACTCTTCCTTGGGAGAGCCAGATTACCTCAGCTCTACACAGGTTTCAGGAACACACTTCTAGACACTCCTCCATGCAATGGATGTAACCTCATTCCCCTAGCTGAACTCTACTGAGAAAAACACTCTGCTTCTAATCCCTTTTCACCTTTTACACTTAGAGTCACGCATCCTCAAGGAGGCAGTCGCCTTGCATTCCAAGTACAATTTAAGCACAGTTCTTGGTGTAACACTGCAGGTCTTTGGAAGATGCACAGGCCCCTAAGTTTCCTGGCGCAGCCTTTGTTTAGGCACTTGGCTGCACGCAAAAATCGGACCTAGAAAAAATTAGAATTAGGGAAAGCCCCAGTGGGTAGCGTGAATCTCTTTTGACTTGTTAGCATCAACATCTCCTTATGCTGCGTGTGAATCTGGAAATGTGAGACTGAGACACAAATCTTGTTTTCCTATTTTGAAAGCTCCACTCATGCAGTCTCGAAGCTACCTGAAAAGCACTGTTGTTACTGTCCTTTTAGTTACTGCCTGCCTGCTTCTGCGAAGAAAATGAGTTCTCCCGATAGAAACCTTGTGCTTCCAAATCCTAGTTGGAAGCTCACCTGCTCTTCTCTATAACTAAAGTGAAAGTCATGGGGAGCACTAGCCTCGAAGTAAAGCCCTGATTAACCTGGCAAAACGGGAGGCGTGCAGCAGCTCCATGAGGCCTTCCTCGCTGTTCTCCTTTAGTTTAACGGTAGTGAGTCCTAGCCTCGAAGTAGGCCCTGATTTGCCTTGCCAAACGGGATGTATGGAGCAGCTCCATCAGGCCTTCTTCAGTGTTCTGCTTTAGTTTCACTGTAGTAAGCTTTTCAAGACTCCTAGGGACCTTGCTTCAGCACCTGCTTCGGTACCAGTATACTGAGTAGAGCCAAGAACCTCAGGGGCAGTTAACAACTTCAGCCCCGTAGGCCTTTTGGAACACTGCAGGGTTAGCTAGAGAAAGGCAACACACGGCACTCTTCCTTGGGAGAGCCAGATTACCTCAGCTCTCCACAGGTTTCAGGAACACACTTCTAGACACTCCTCCATGCAATGGATGTAACCTCATTCCCCTAGCTGAACTCTACTGAGAAAAACACTCTGCTTCTAATCCCTTTTCACCTTTTACACTTAGAGTCACGCATCCTCAAGGAGGCAGTCGCCTTGCATTCCAAGTACAATTTAAGCACAGTTCTTGGTGTAACACTGCAGGTCTTTGGAAGATGCACAGGCCCCTAACTTTCCTGGCGCATCCTTTGTTTAGGCACTTGGCTGCACGCAAAAATCGGACCTAGAAAAAATTAGAATTAGGGAAAGCCCCAGTGGGTAGCGTGAATCTCTTTTCACTTGTTAGCATCAACATCTCCTTATGATGCGTGTTAATCTGGAAATGTGAGACTGAGACACAAATCTTGTTTTCCTATTTTGAAAGCTCCACTCATGCAGTCTGGAAGCTACCTGAAAAGCACTGTTGTTACTGTCCTTTTAGTTACTGCCTGCCTCCTTCTGCGAAGAAAATGAGTTCTCCCGATAGAAACCTTGTGCTTCCAAATCCTAGTTGGAAGCTCACCTGCTCTGCTCTATAACTAAAGTGAAAGTCAAGGGGAGCACTAGCCTCGAAGTAAAGCCCTGATTAACCTGGCAAAACGGGAGGCGTGCAGCAGCTCCATGAGTCCTTCATCGCTGTTCTCCTTTAGTTTAACGGTAGTGACTCCTAGCCTCGAAGTAGGCCCTGATTTACCTTGCCAGACGGGAGGTATGGAGCAGCTCCATCAGGCCTTCTTCAGTGTTCTGCTTTAGTTTCACTGTAGTAAGCTTTTCAAGACTCCTAGGGACCTTGCTTCAGCACCTGTTTCCGTACCAGTATACTGAGTAGAGCCAAGAACCTCAGGGGCAGCTGAAAACTTCAGCCCCGTAGGCCTTTTGGAACACTGCTGGGTTAGCTAGGGAAAGGCAACACACAGCACTCTTCCTTGGGAGAGGCAGATTACCTCAGCTCTCCACAGGTTTCAGGAACACACTTCTAGACACTCCTCCATGCAATGGATGTAATCTCATTCCCCTAGCATAACTCTACTGAGAAAAACACTCTGCTTCTAATCCCTTTTCACCTTTTACACTTAGAGTCACGCATCCTCAAGGAGGCGATCTCCTTGCATTCCAAGTACA